>NC_087168.1:257500-295000 GCF_035594125.1 Scylla paramamosain
CGCCGCCTTCGTCTGTCCTTGGCGCGCCCTTAAGCCCCGCCGCCCTGGTCATCACCACTCACGCGAGCCACTGACAGACACGACGACCACTCTGTCTATCTCTGCTGGTGGTGGGTTCCCGACAGCTCCCTTACATCACAGCAGGAATACAGTGGAGACTAAGTACTCAGGTTGCTAGTGGGGAATCTTTAGGGAGGTTTAAAAGAAGACTAGATGAATTAATGGATAAGAACATTAAGAATCTCAGATCATGACAATAAGAGACTCAGTACTCAAGCTGTTAGTGCTGAGTCAATAGGGAGGTTTAAATGACTGGACAAATTTGTGGATGGGGATGACAGGGGAAATATTTTTATACAAGATGGGACAAAAAGAATAAAAAAACTATAAGCAAAAGACCCACTGCAGGTGTCAGTCCTTAAAAGAATGTAGTCAAAAACGGCTATCGAGAATTTGAGGAGGTAGACATGTGTAGGTCTGACGGATCCTTGCAGCATCTTTTTTTTTTTTTTTAATGTTTTTGTGTACAGTGATAAAAAAAAAAAAAAACACAGCAACCTTCACTCCCTTGAACTGTTGTTTATTTGTTCCGTCACTCATTACAAGTCTTCTAAGTGATCCTCAGCACATCAGAGGACATAACGTTGGCAGAGAGAAACGATAAACACAGTGCGGGTTTATTGTTTATTTTTGTGGAATTTTATAGTGCAGTTGTGGTGAGTTCTTATAGCATAGTTTCATTTGGTGTGTTTTCAATGTTCCTCACTTAATGACCATGACTATATTGAGTGTGTGGAGTGAGTGTCGAGTGTGGAGTCAAGGAGATCACTGGCGGCTGCTTGTGTGTGTGTGTGTGTGTGTGTGTGTGTGTGTGTGTGTGTGTGTGTGTGTGTGTGTGTGTGTGTGTGTGTGTAAGTGTTGACAGGGAGGTGTTGGGCTGTGTGTTTTCAGGATCTAATTTGGTGTTCAGGGTTGTTGTTGTTGTTAGTTGTGATCGAGAAGATATGAGTGTATGTATCTATTCTGTTTTATTTCGGTCATGTTTAAAGTTGGTCTGATAGTGTGTGTGTGTGTGTGTGTGTGTGTGTGTGTGTGTGTGTGTGTGTGTGTGTGTGTGACATTGTGTACTGTACAGCCGTGTTATCTGTTAGAAATATGCGAATGGTTGTTTGTCTATCTAAGTATGTACATATGTTGAGAGAGAGAGAGAGAGAGAGAGAGAGAGAGAGAGAGAGAGAGAGAGAGAGAGAGAGAGAGAGAGAGAGAGAGAGAGAGAGAGAGAGATTTTTATCAATGAAATATCTACCTACCTTTCTACCTACTTATTCATTTATTTACTCGTAACTACCAGTCCATGTACCTATCAGTCTACGTCTCGATGTACATGACTGCAAGTATTGATGTAAATACGTATGGAATTTAAGCGCACGTGCATATATGAGCGGAAGTATGGCTGTTCTGAGTGCGTGGGAGCGGCGTGGGAGGAGCAGCCAGGCGGAGGGATGAACGAAGCTACCTGTGGGTGAATGAAACTCGCGAATCTCGTAACACATGATAGTCGACCTCCGTGGCCACCCAGCCGTGCCTCACCCCCTCACTCCCTCACTCCCGCGCCTCGCTCCAGCCTGCCCACACCCGCCACGGGGGACAGAGTTCCTTGCCTCTCTTCTCTCAGCGTGGTGACCCCGAGTGACTGCACGCTAGGAGACACTGCTGCCAGATCCCGCTGCGCCGCTAATGCTGGAATACCGGGCACGCTGCTGGTGTGGTGTAGTGGTAGGGTTAAGTACTTGTACTGCGTGTTGTGATGCACTGACTGGGAGTAGGTAGTGGCGCCCGGGTGCTGGGAACACTTGTCTGCTAGTGGAGGGCTGGCGAGAGGAATGCAGAGCTACCCTCACCTCCCCGTGGCCGTGAAGGTGAAGGATGTTCGCCGCCTTTAAGAGTTCATGCGCCAAGTCAACTGACATGAGCGAGCTATGCAGTGCGTCCACAATACACGCGTCACTATACGATTTGAAGGTAAAAGATACGCTTGCACTTGTATGTTTGAGTGACAGGACGTCGTATCTCGCTTGGTTACTTTTAAACGTATTTGACATTCTGGGTCGTTTACAAGGCGCGATGCACAGATTCCACCAACAAACAAACAGCTAAAATACCGCACTGGCCATTAAAAGAATCGGTGTGGCTGACCGGGTCCCCAGCTGTCCCAGGCGACCAGAATATCAATATGCAACGGGTATATAATGAGCATCTAAAACACGCGCAGAATTTTGTCCCACCCTATCCCCCGCCCGGCCACCTGTTGCTGCGGCACGGTGACCACCACCACCACCGCCACCACCACCTGCACCCCACAGCAGCTGCACCATGCCGCTTGCTTTGCCCCCTTCCTGCACCGCTAATATTAATAACAAAACCCGGCTTATGAGAACATTCCTTGCCTCTACGCCGCCTAATTGTTGCCTGGGTGATGAGGCGGCGGCGACGGGGCAGTAATGATGAGGATAACAACAGTCCGCCTGCATCTCGGGAAGGAGGGAAGGAGGGAGAAAGAACAGAAACAGGTTCATTATGCTGCCGGGATCGCCTCGCATCTGGACACCTTTCCTGCGTCAAGCAACTCACTTTGTCTCTCCTGGATTCCGCGGAGCATCGGAGCGATAAGTTGAAGTACTACAGGGAAGCGTTGGGTGGGTAAGCTATTATATGGGAGCAAAGTAGGGAAACTGACGACATTTCCGTAACGGTTAATGCAGGAGATGGCTGATGTGTTACGGGAAAGGACGGGAGTGGGAATGGGGTGAGGGAAGGGAAATGGTAGATAGGTGTACTATGTATGGGTGGAAAGTAGAGACTGACGTAACAAGGTAACGGTTAATGCAAGAGACGGAATATGTTACGTGAGAAGAAAGGAGTATAAAGGAGGCCAAGAAGTAGGTAGGCAGGTAGGCAGCTGGGTACATAAACCATACATTGGTAGAATGCAGAGGGTGGCGTAACACTGTAACCGTTAATGCAAGTATGTGACGCTGTGTTACGTGTGAGGACAAGCGTATGACAGAATGTGTTACGTGCGAGGACAGAAGAATGACGGGGGGAGGCAATGAGTTAAGAGTTACGAGCGAGAAGTACTGCACGTGGGGACTGGTTGGCGAGTCAGTGAGATGGCGAGTTGGCGAGGTGGACCAGGTGCAGATTAGGTAAACAGGTGTGACTGCTGCGGGGTGAGGCTGTGCAGGGTGATTGACAGGGAGGAGTTGCCGCGCTTGGGTGACTGATGGAACAGTGTGGACGGTGCATGGCTGACAGGTGTGAAGGCTGCGGGGTGAGTGATGACACCAGGTGTGTGTGTGTGTGTGTGTGTGTGTGTGTGTGTGTGTGTGTGTGTGTGTGTGTGTGTGTGTGTGTGTGTGTGTGTGTGTGTGTGTGTGTGTGTGTGTGTGTGTGTGTGTGTGAAGCAAGGTGACTGACTGACAGAAGAATGTGCCTGGTTTTTAAGGTGAGCAGGACTGACTGATTGCTAAGTGTGGCTCAAGCAAGGTGGCTGACAGAAAGAGTAGCCGGTGAAGGGTGGCTGACAGGCAGAGAAATGATGGAAGTGTCCACTGGTGACTGACGGCAGGTGTGACTGATGAAAAACGTGTGATTTTGTGACTTATGGACAGAAGTAAGGTGACTGATGGAGGGTGTGGCTAGTGACAGGGGTAGGTGTAGGTGGCGTAAGGTGATGAGACAGGTGTGGCTGATGCAATGGGCGACTAGTGACAGAGATGTGTGTGTGTGGGGTAAGGTGATAGATGGGACAGGTGTGGATGACGGGAGGGGTAAGGTGTACCCAGCTTAGTTAACTGTTACACAGGTTTGGCTGACGCAAAGTATCAGGTGTAGGTAGGTTAGGTTGACTGACAGACAGGTGTGGCTGATGCAAGGAGGAAGGTGCAGCTGGGTTGAGTTAACTGACAGGCAGGTGGCTGGGTCGCTCTGCCTGAGTGCGTGAGGCGAGGCGAGGGGGAGGTGGCGACTGGCGAGGCTTGGCGGGCTGAGTGAGGCCCTGCCGTACCTCGCGGGTAGGACAGAGCGGGCAGCCCCACGCTACCATTACAGCGCCACCCAGACAAAGGACACTTCCCTTCCTGCCAAGCCAGCGCGCCTGCACCCTGCCCGACGCCTCGCCTGCACCACATACCACGAGACTTTTCACCCACGAACACCACCGGGTCCTTTCGTGGCCATCAGCTTCCATCCCCCGCGCTCCTCGTCATGCCTCAATACGCGCATGGAAAGCTTGGCCATAAAAGGGAGCAAAGATGCACCATAACAGCCTCTCCGCGCGTCCGGGTTCACGCCAGGCCAGGAGGAGATGGGGCGAAAGTGTTTGGTTTGGTGTGTGTGTGTGTGTGTGTGTGTGTGTGTGTGTGTGTGTGTGTGTGTGTGTGTGTGTGTGTGTGTGTGTGTGTGTGTGTGTGTAATTGCATGTTCATGATTCAAATCTTAAGATCTGCTCACTAAACATTTTTTCCCCTTCCACTCAAAACATATAAAGAAAAAAATAAAGAAAAATAAAATAAAATAAATAAATAAATAAATAAATAAATAATGTGCAGAAAGTAACAGTGTAATACTTCAGCCGTCCCTTCACCACACGCACAGTACAACAATGTTAAGCCTTCACACCGCTTGAGAGTCATGCTAGAGAACTAAACTATCAGTGAACTCAGAGCCTCAAGGGACACCGCGAGTAGACAAAGGGTTAACTGAAGTTTGCTGGCGGGTTCTGGACGTGACGGCGGCGGCAGAGTCCCAAGGTTACTCACTGTTATGACGCGAGTACCCTGCCAAACCAACCTCGCCCTTCCGGTGCCTTGCCAGACCGTCGAGCGCCTGCAGGGTGACCCGAGGACGCTGCAGGGACGCGCTTAATGGCCATGACTCAAGGGCTCGGTAATATTCCTCCTCCTCCTCCTCCTCCTCCTCCTCCTCCTCCTTCATTATCAATTCTTCCACAAACTCCCACGACAATCAAGCAGTATAATGACTAGCACTGCCAACAGAGGTCGTTCTAACATCTTCACTTCTATCCCTGAAACCTCCTCAGGGGCGCCCCGAGTAGAGGTGATGCAGGCAGGAACTGGGAGCTGTGAGCTGTGAGGGTTGCAATGCCTCCTTGGGGACGCCACGTAAAGGGCAGACTCTGTGGTGGAGACGTGGCGGAAACATGTGCTACAACAGTAAGAGGAAGGAAAGAAGGAAAAAAAAAATAGAGGGGGAAAGAATTAATGAGATTACAAAATAGGAGACAAGAGAAAAAAATATTTGAGATGAGAGGAGAGAGAAAAAGAGATGGAAAAAATGCTAAGAGGAGAAAAGAGGGAGAGGAATGAAGACGAAACGAGAGAGGATAAGAGGAGAAAAAATGACGTACAGAAAGGCGGTGAGGTGAGAAAAGAGAGGAGAAAAGAGAAGAAAGGAGTGAAGAGATAAGAGGAATAAAAGAAGAGCAGAGGGGAAGGAAGAAATCAGAAAGGAAGAGGAAAGGAGAGGGTGGAAGGAAGTAATGATAGAAGATAAGGAGGAAACAAGAGGAGAAGCGAAGAAAGGAAAGAGCAGGAAAAGGAAATAAGGAGAGGAAGAGGAGAAAGAGAGGGAAGGAAGGGGGGGCGGGAAAGAAGGTAAGGAGGAAGTCATAAACATATAAAATAAGGGAAGGGGGGAACAGAAATTGGTTAAATTAGACACTCGCAAAATCATCAAAGACCCGTGTGTGCCAGTGTGTGTGTGTGTGTGTGTGTGTGTGTGTGTGTGTGTGT
Source organism: Scylla paramamosain (assembly GCF_035594125.1). Classification (NCBI taxonomy): domain Eukaryota; kingdom Metazoa; phylum Arthropoda; class Malacostraca; order Decapoda; family Portunidae; genus Scylla; species Scylla paramamosain. The sequence goes on from NC_087168.1 coordinate 263,314, forward strand.
GTGTGTGTGTGTGCCCAGCAGCAGCGGGTGCAGGAGCAGTGTTGGGTGTCGTGTGTCAGCAGAGTACTGTACTTGCTGTGAACAATGGGTGTGTCGCTGGCGGGGCAAGGGTGGGCAGGAGGAAAAAGGAAAGATGGAGGGGGGGAGTGGCGCCAGCGAGGGGCAGTGCCCAAGGCACCACTGCCCCTGCCTCTCTCTAGCCGTGTGAGGAAAACTTACATTTGAGGAGGTTGCGCCAGCTGCCGAACGTACGCATGGTGGGGCGCCGCACGCCGCCGCCAACCACCAGGTTGGCGCCGCTGCTGCCGGTGGAGGCGGCGCTGCGTGACGAGGCTGTGGAGGAAGCGGAGGAGGAGGAGGAGTGTGGGGAGGCGCAGTGGGCGCTGCAGGGGAGGCGTGACGGATGGAAGCAGATGAGCCGCAGGTCCTCGGCCGATGTGGCAGCGGAGTGCAGGTCGGTGAAGGACAGCGAGCGGCCCGTGCTGTACAGGGACGACCTCCCTATGGAGGAGCGGTCCAGGGACGCCCTGCCCAGAGAGGACCTGCCCAGGGTGAGGAAGGACTGCTCCAGCTCCTCCTCCTCCAGGAACTCCTCCTCCTCCTCGGCGGGCCGCATGAGGGGCGAGGCGAGGGAAGCCCGCAGCTGAGCCACCAGCGCCGCCGCCTCCTCCCCTGCGGTCCACATGAGGGACTCATCGCTGCGGGCGCGGCTCAGGTCTAGGTAGGAGTACGTGGGTCCCGTGTCGGCGAAACTTTGGTACGTGGAGGACAGCTCCCTCTGCTTGCCCGCCCGCGTCACCATCGTGAGGGCGTGGGGATGGGCGTGGAGGGTGGCGTGGGGGACGGGCTGAGGCAGGGTGGCGGAGCCTTAACCCTGGCAAGGGGCCTCAGCTATCTCTGGATTACTATTACCCATACCATTGATATCCTTGGTCCTGATGGGGTTTCCTACAGTCACCACACACCATCAACTGACACACTTCACACTCATGCTACTGATCCTTGCTGCGTCCGCCGCCACGCCGTGCTCGCCACCAAACACTAATTATATACACACATTCGTGGTGAGCCTGAAAAGGTAAGTTATCAGTAAAAAACATCTACGCCAAGTGGAGGAGACTTGGTCGAGGGTCACGGCGAAGGAAAACACGTGAGGAGAGGGTGACGATACTAGCACACAACGTCACAGTGCCACTGCCTCTGCTTTCCCTTCCATAGCAACTTTTGTCCCGCGGGTGGTGAGTGACGCACGGCAGGGTGATGCGCAATACTGGCTCAGGATGAACTTTCTGGTCAAATTATGTACTGAGTCTATTTGTGATCATCAGTGCCACTCCTCAAGATGGCACGGGTGTCTCGACGCGGCATTGTGTTACATATATGTTTATGAGGAGTTACACTGTCTGTCTGATTGTCTACTGTGTCTGTCTGTCTGACTGTCTTCTTTCTCTCTCTCTCTCTCTCTCTCTCTCTCTCTCTCTCTCTCTCTCTCTCTCTCTCAGCAGCATGCTTGCCCACTGACAAGTTCCCTCCCTCCCTCTCCCTCCCTCTCCATTCGGGTACTCCACTACGCATACAGTGTTTTCTCTCCTTTCAGCGGAGCGCACCGGGAGCAGCAGCAGCAGCAGCAGCAGCAGCCTGGCAACATCTGGTGCCACGTGAGGCTCACCTTTCACAGCGACCTTATCGAAGTGCTCCTGACAATTCTACTCGGCTGCTCCGATGTCACACCGCAGACAGATGTTCCTCGGACCGGATCCTTAATTAAGATAAGTGTCGTGTAAAAAGTATATGCGAATACCCGGCCGATCAGGTCTTTCAGGTCCCTCGGCGCGGGCAGACCACCCACATAATTTGGCGAGTGACGGTTCAGGGTTGTAATTCGACAGCCTTGGCCGGGCCACGCTCGACTCGCCGCCTTTCACCTCCACACACTGGCGGATATTAAGATTTAATTATGATCCCTTGGCTAATTAATCAACCAGAAAGACTGTCCTCAAACACAGCAAACACGTTCATTAGCGCAAGATAAATACAAGACAAACGCCTCTCACATATCTTCATAAAGTTCACTTCATGTTCTCCAAGCAAAAAAAAAGTAACTGGAGACGCTTCACTACAACCTCGAGTGTGCGCCCAGTAGAAGCAGGAGAGAGAAGTAGGAAAAGCAGGAGCCGCCGCCACACAATTAAAGCAGCCGGCAGTAAAGTGAACACTGGTTCCTTCCATTAAGTCTCACTAATAAAAGATTTATCTGCAGCCAACAAGAGGCTCCACTCAGGCCACTGAAAGACCGGCTGCCGGGGGTCTGCTGCGGCGGGGCTCAGGTGCCGCCCCCACTCCTGGCCGCCCGCGGGGTGATAGCGTGGAGGTGGCCACACACACACACACACACACACACACACACACACACACACACACACACATACACACACGAAAAAAAAAGCATTCCCAGTAGCTTAGGAAACAACTACGTAACAAGAAATGAAAACAATGCAAAAGAACATAAGAACGAGAGAAGACAAGAAAAGAACACACATACCACAAACACACACACACACACACACACACACACACACACACACACACACACACACACACACACACACACACACATGTATAAAAAAAAAAAAAGATTACTCCCAGTACCTAACGAAACAATTATGTAACAAGGCATGAAAAGAGCACTGCGTAAGAACATAAGAGCATAAGAAAACAAGGGAAGCTGCGGGAAACCATCAGACCTACACGTGGCAGTCCTTGTGGTAGTCAAAGAAACAACAAATACATGACGGGAAGGAACAACCATCCCATTGCAACGAGATAAGATAACACTCACAAGAGCTGCTAAATAACGAAAGATAAAAGAATCATTCAAGTGGAACCATACAGAGATAAATAGTACATTGGTATTTGTCAAGGAAACAGCGACTACACAGAGGGAGATAAAGCAATCATGAGTGAGTGACAGACCTTCCGCCTTCATCGTTCACTGCCAGTACCACGCACTCATCTTCGTACTAAAAATTGGCGCCTGGCTTTGCTGCTTGTTTCATTTGGTTGGGTAGGTCAGTTTAGGCAAGGTTAAGTTTGGTAATAGGTTAAGTTTGGTTTGTTTTAGCGAGGATAAAATTGGATTATGTTCAATAACTTGACCTTAGCTAACTAAATCAAACCAAACCTTACCAAACCTAATTTAATCTTACTTAACCTTCCTTAACAAACCTTACATTACCTAACTATCTTAACCTAACCTAATTTTAGTAAAATTTATGCAACCCAATCTTACATTACCTGATCTAACCAAAGTAAACCCAGCGTGACCTTATCCAACATACCATACCTTACCACACCATACCCTACCTAACCTTTCTTTGCTTCACCTCACCTGACCTTAACTAACCTTACCTAACCACCCTTCACTCCCTCCCCCCCTCCCCCGTCTCCTCACCAAACCTGTTCCATCTATGCCAACTTTTCAGATTCTCTTTAGTCAGAATCAAACTCTGCATTAGAACAACGTAGATTATAATTTTGATTTTGTATATGAAGCAACGTTGTGTAGAAGAGATGAAGGTGGTGGTAGTGGAGTGGTGATGGTGGTGGTGGTGGTGGTAGTAGTAGTAGTAGTAGTAGTAGCGCTTACAACTATTCAGCAATCACCACAACACATCACACCATTTCCAGCAACACCACACTCACCATCACCCCCACCACCACCACCACCACCTTCTCTCTCTCTCTCTCTCTCTCTCTCTCTCTCTCTCTCTCTCTCTCTCTCTCTCTCTCTCTCTCTCTCTCTCTCTCTCTCATCACTACCACCACTGCCACTCTTAAGGGAATGACAAAGTACCTCACACTGGACTCATGACCACTCGAAGAAAATAACAGCTCCTCTTTTAGTCAAGGCACAGATAATTTACTGGGTGGGGGAGAGACGAGCCTAGCCTGCCTGTGTGTGTGTGTGTGTGTGTGTGTGTGTGTGGCGCCTCAGGACACCCTCCATGCTGAGTCCTAACCACACTGGAGTCATTTCTCTTAGCGGCGAGAGAGGTGGTGATTAAATAAACCTTCGAGGGACTCACACACTAAGAGGGTGGACTGTTTGCAGCGGCCGAGGGGCACAAGAGAGACAGACAGACTGCCTGCCTGCCTGCCTGCCTGCCTGCCTTCCCTTACTAACAGTCTACAGTCCTCTTCTCCCTTCCCTTGTGAATGCCTGGTATAATCTGCGTTCCTAATGTTCCTCCTCTTTCTAACTGGCTGGTGTTAATGATTTACTACAATATACAAAGCTAATATTCCTCTTCATCTTCCTATTCCTCTTTCTCTCTTGTGAATTCTTGCCACAGTCTATGCTTCTAATACTCCTCCTCCTCTTCGTTTTCCTTCGCTTTTTACTACAGCCTACAACCTCAATTTTACTCTTCCTCTTTCTCAGCTGTGAATTCTTAGTATAATCTATGCTCCTAATCTTCCTCTTTTTCCTCCTCTTCTCTTTACTTTGATTCTCTTCTGATCAGCTTTCCCTGGCAAGTGACTTGATCTTTTAATGTGTTTATTTTGTGGATTTCATTTGCTTCTGTGTGTGTGTGTGTGTGTGTGTGTGTGTGTGTGTGTGTGTGTGTGTGTGTGTGTGTGTGTGTGTGTGTGTGTGTGTGTGTGTGTGTGTGTGTGTGTGTGTGTGTGTGTGTGTGTGTGTTACTATTAGATTCTGTTCTGATTTTGACTTGTTTGTGTTCCTTGATCTGAGACAAATTATTTGTTTTATAAGCGTAAATTAGCTGAAGTATATTATTATTATTATTATTATTATTATTATTATTATTATTATTATTATCACTATTATCGTTGTTTTTACTATTTCTATCAGTGCCACTTTCATTAAACATTAGCACTACAAGAAAGTGTTGATGAATAACGCAAAATAATAAGCAAAAAAAAAAAAAAAAAAAAAAAAAAAAAAAAAAAAAAAATTATATATATATATATATATATATATATATATATATATATATATATATATATATATATATATATATATATATATATATATATATATATATATATATATATATATATATATATATTTATATATATATAATAAATAAATATGAAAAATAAAAAAATGAAAAGAAACAAATCAAACAAATAACAAAAATATAAATACAAAAAACGAATGATAAAAAAAAAAAAATAAGGGATTAAAAAAAAAAAAAATAGCGAGTACTCATTGCCAGCGAAGAGAATACAAAAAGTGGTGACAAAAACGAAGCCCCATTAGTGTAGCAACGGAAGGCCGAACACACCAGGACACATTAGAAGGAACGAGGGCGTCACGTTCATGAGGAGGCAGGCGTCCCCTTTCCTGGCGGGGCTGGGAGGGGAGGGGAGGGAAGGGGCAAGGATGGGAGCCGGGGGAGAAGGGAGGAGGAGAAGGAAGGAGTAGTAGTAGTAGTAGTAGTAGTAGTAGTAGTAGTAGTAGTAGTAGTAGTAGTAGTAGTAGTTGTTGTTGTTGTTGTTGTTGTTGTTGTTGTTGTTGTTGTTGTTGTTGTTGTTGTAGTAATAGTAGTAGTTGCTGTTGTAGTAGTAGAAGTAATAAAAGTAGTAGTAGTAGTAGCAGTAGGAGGAAGAGGAGGAGGACGAGAGAGAGAGAGAGAGAGAGAGAGAGAGAGAGAGAGAGAGAGAGAGAGAGAGAGAGAGAGAGGGAGTTGAAACAAGACGACGTGGGACAGACCAGCAGTGTGTGTGTGTGTGTGTGTGTGTGTGTGTGTGTGTGTGTTTGGTATAGCTACATTAGGTGGAGGAATGACGGAAACGGAGGAAGTGGAGTGCTGGAGAATGGGGGGTGTGTTGGTAGGGTAGTAGTGATAGTAGTGGTGGTGGTGGTGGTGGTGTCGAGGGCTGGGTGAAAGGCTCCTCTTATCGGCCTGTTTGTTGACGCAGCTCCCGTGTCTGTGCTTACTTCCCTTGCTGCTCTCCCCTTTACCCTTTTTTTCATCCCGCCATCCCTTACCCTGCCTCTTGCACCTCTAGCACACCTCGCCTCTACTCACTCATTGCACTTCAGCACTATAAACGGTATTCTTAATTTCAGCGTCTCATCTTGAGCTTTAACAGGTTCTGGGTGAAGTAATAGGGGTTTGCAAGAATGTTTTCGTGATATGATGATCCTTTAACAACGTTTTTGTAATAATGATTAAGAAACACTCATGAGAATTTGGCTTGATAACTCTGGATTTTGAAAAATAGTCTTTATGAGAGAGTAAAACGTGTAATAATTATGAACTCAGTGATAATTCAATAAAATTTCAGCAATATTAGGAAAACACTCACGAGAATTTGGCTTAACACCTGTCTCGTCTTTGAAACGTCCTTACGAAAGTACAAGGCGTTTTAGAAAAAAAAAAAAAAAAAAAAAACTGGACAAAATCTTCAGTAGCTGTAGTTGTATTCTGGCGCAGTTAATAACAAATAGTACAAATAATTGACTAAAGAAGGATTTAAGCATTCTGAATGAAAACCAGAATGTCACAGAATTATTATCAGTCATAGGATTAAACTCGCTCTTTACTTTAGCTACAATACTGTTAAAAATATCGTGCAAATAATAAAGATCATAATATTAAACAAATTCCTAGGAAAAAATCTTGTCGGATATAAATTATCATTATTATGTGAGAGGTTCTGACCAAGGGCAGCAAAAAGTCGGCAAAAAAAATAAATAAATAAAAAAACGGTACACTGAAGATGTCAGTCCCAAAAGAGAATTGTCCACAAGAATATCGAAACATTAAAAGTGGCGATCATTCCTAATTGTGAGTGGATGGAGAAAGGGGTTCACTTCATCAGGGGTTCACTTCATCATCTAATCATTAATCGCAATCCCAGTTTTATTTATTCACTGCGTCACATAGATTAGCAACTCTTAAAAAAAAAAAAAATAATAATAATAATATAAAAAAGCGCATAGTGATGATCATTCCTTATCGTGAGAGGAAGGCGAGAGAGATTCACTTCATCACCATATCATTAATCGCAGTCCCAGATCTGTGGTGTTATTTCTTCATTGGCGCTGCTTCAACATATTCAGGGAGCGTATATCTGCTTACCCAATCACTCGCCATCGCACTCTATCCATTCGTTAACAAGGAAGGTAAGTAAGCACTGAGTCAACACCACCACCTTTTTTCCATGCCACACATAGCCGCTTGTTGCTCCCAAGAAGGCTTCGCTAAGTTTACATTATTCATTCTCTCCAAAGTTTACCAAGCTGTTGAGAGGCTTTCAGCATACCCTTCGTGTACACCATTCCGAGACGGTGTACACGTATGCGGGCGTGTGCACGTGTAGAGTCGCTCACACACACACACACACACACACGTTTTAAGGCTATGATGGGTAAAAATAGATAGTACACACACACACACACACACACACACACACACACACACACACACGCACACACATACACAATTTTAAGACTATGCAAGGTAAAAACAGATATGGAGACAAGACAACGCGAGTCTGAGTCTTATCTTGTACACACACACACACACACACACACACACACACACACACACACAATAAAACCTTAACATGCAAATAAATCTAGACCAAATAACTAGTCAGCTTGCTTACGAAAAAAAAAAAAAAAAAAACTGGCCGACAGCTAAAGATAACAAATAAGTCAGTAGATAAATAAATAAGCAAGAATCTTAACAGTGCAGTATTCAAATCACCTTGGAACCTGTTTACTTACACCAACGAAAGATCCTTCAACTAAAAGATGCACGGACAAGTACAGACAGACAGATACAGAGACAAGTTAAGAGATACACAAACAAATATAGATTCAGAAACAACAAAGAGCATACGTACAGACAAACACACTGATAGGTACACAGACCGACATATGCAGACAGATAAACAAAAAAATAGAAATACACAGGAAAAAAAATATATAGATAGAGAAATAACGTAATACACAGGTAGATACAGAACAACTTAGGCATACAAGGAGTAAATTTAAATATCCAGATACTCGTACTTATTATTAATATACGGTAGGATATATCAATGAATGTTACCAAAGATTTTTCCTGTCATGTCCTGTCCTCAACCTAGTGCCCCCTTCCTCCTAATGCACGAAATGTCAATAGTTCTCCCCTCTCCTTGTTATCTTTACTGAAATGAATGCAAGTATCTTTTATTACTTGTTTAAATGCCTTGGCTTGGCTTGGCTTAAGTGCGAGTGATGATAAATGACTGATTCGATTTAACAAGCCACTAAAACACCGGCGTATGTTGTCTTTGAAAAATTAATCATGAAAAGAGTATGGAAGTATTATTATTATTATTATTATTTATTTATTTATTTTTTACTGAAATGCTAAGCTATTCTGCTCTCGTATGTTACGTTTTCCTTCAAACTCTCTCTCTCTCTCTCTCTCTCTCTCTCTCTCTCTCTCTCTCTCTCTTTCGTCCCCTTGAACACACACACACACACACACACACACACACACACACACACGGACAAAAACTCTCATCTCCCCTCACAGAACTGTTGTATAATTACGTCTTAACACCCTTCCTCCCCTTGCCAGCCCCCACCACCACCACCACCACCACCACCATTACTAATACCATCATCAGCACTGTTACCACGAATACCACTATTAGCACCACCACTACTAGTACAATATCATCACCACCACTTTTAGCATTTCGTACCATCAACACCACGGCCATCATCACTGACACTACATAGTATCATCACCATCACCACTAATGTCATCACTATCACCAGCATTCCTTACCACCATCACTACGACCATCACCAGCTCTAATAACATTCACATTTACCACCACCACATTCACCACACAATGACACACCACACACACAGCATCACCGTTCCACATCACCACACAATTTACTACACACACTCCACCACACAATTTACTACACACACTCCACCAGACTTATTATACTCCACCTCCACCTCCCCCACTCCACATCCCCCCGCTACACAACACCACCACCACCACCACCACCACCACCACCACCACTACACTATCACACGACCTCACCACGACCTCCAAAACTAAACATAACTTCACTACATTATTGTACACATAAACAACACGAGAGAGAGAGAGAGAGAGAGAGAGAGAGAGAGAGAGAGAGAGAGAGAGAGAGAGAGAGAGAGAGAGAGAGAGAGAGAGAGAGAGAGAGAGAGAGAGAGAGAGAGAGAGAGAGAAAGCAAATAACAAAAGAAAGTAAAATGAAAATAAGAAAACGAAAATAAACAAAAAGTTATTAGGAGTAATTATTTCAATGAGAGAGAGAGAGAGAGAGAGTGAGAGAGAGAGAGGAGAGAGAGAGAGAGAGAGAGAGAGAGAGAGAGAGAGAGAGAGAGAGAGAGATTGGTAGCACAGGGAGAGGGGAGAGGGACGAGAGTGGGGTGATGGATGGGTCTGCGAGGCGGTGGTGTGTTATATGACGTAACGGGAAGCTGGTGTGTATGTGTGTGTGTGTGTGTGTGTGTGTGTGTGTGTGTGTGTGTGTGTGCTGCTCCGGGGCTGAGCGAGGCAAGGACGGGCTCAGGTGACAGGAAGAATAAGTCTTTGAATTCCGTGATAAAGAGCAGGATTAGAACATGGTCTGAAGGATTCGTAAACCGTACTATTACTAAGTTCCTTCCTTGGGAGTTGGTGCGCTGGTGCGGGGCTGAGTCGGGCAAGGACGGACAGGCTGAGGCGACAGGAAGAAGAACGAGTTATGTATGAAGTCCGTGAATGAAGAGTAAGATTAGAACAGTCTGAAGGATTCTTAAACAGTACAGTAAGTTTCTCCCTGGTAAGTTTCCTTCCCTTCCTCTCCTAAGAACATTCCACCCCACCAGCTTTTCCTCCCCCCGCGCTCCCCCGGCAAAAAAAAAAAAAAGAAAAAAAAATCCGTGTCCATGATAGGCCATGTTAGAGTTCTGGGTTATTTATTTATTCTTTTTCATGGAGGATTTTTTCTTTTTTCGTAAGTTCCATCCTTGAGTAATTTTTCCTTGCAATCACTCCATCCACAAAATTCCTTTATTCTCCCCTAGAAAAAAAACTAAATACAAAAATATAAAATAAACGATAGCAACTCATCCTTCAATACGTTACCTTAAGTTACGTTAGGTTTTGGAGAATTTACCATCGGGAATAACTGTTCAGGATTTTTTTTTTTTTCATGGAGAGATCTTCGAAGGCGGAAATAATATAAAAACTGAGCATCAACGCCAGGACAGCACAAGTTAGAACATATTACATCTAAACTCAAGGATGAAGTCACGTGATCATCAAAACCTTAAACCTAAACCAACACTAAGACCATCCAAACCACGTCCTGAGTGACACGCATAAAGAGAACATTCTAAGAAACAAGAACAGGACGAGGATGGATCTATGGCGGCCGTGTTCAGCTTAGTTCAGGACCAGAGGGATAAAAGGACTTCCAGAAAAGATCAGCTGGATGGGAGGAGAAAAAAAGTAGATGAAAGGAGGGAGGCTACACATAACAAGACGGCTGGAGGAGGGAAGAGAAAGTACAAGTTAGTGAATGGAAAGGACCTAAGTGGAATGAGCGTGGGAAGGTGAGTAGATAAGAACAGGTCGAGTACACACAGGAGCTAAAAATACAGACCCTATTTATAAGGATGGGGAAAGCGAACAAGTTAGTGATGGAAAGAATACATATCCCTTATCTACATCCGTGGTAACTCTTTGCACAGGCAGTGAAAGGCGAAGCGTACCTGTGTGACTCCACGACAAATATAACTTAACACCAAGATCCTTATAATTTCTTTAACGCTTTTTCCTCTCATAAAACGCATTTCAAAGGCCACACAGATAATTAGTCAGTTTTTCATGGTTGTTTTATCCCACTGGTGATGTCGAGTCCTTGCTAAATCACTCGAATCACAAAAGCACCTTCGAAACCCAAGTTATTTTCCACTAGAGCATGTTAACAGACAGAGAACACGATCCCAAGACAAGACATTACTTAAGAGAACAACAACACAAAGCGCAATAATAACCACACGTATTATCAATGTACGAGTTATTGTCTTCAAGAGTCGACAGGGAAGAGACAGAGAAGAAAGGAAAGACAAAGAGATGAGCCGGGGGGAAGAAGTAAGAGGTGAATTTTCCCCCCCCAAAAAAAAAGAGAGACCGTCATTCTTACGAGTATACCTAGCAAATGTTTCCCACGAGGCGTAACAGACACCGTGGGCGCTAATGGACCTCAGATGTGCCGGGAGAAAGGATCACAGGAGAAAGGGGAGAGGAGAGAAAGAGACGGAGAGGGAGAGGGAGGGAGGAGTGGAAGGCGCAGTAAGAGGAATTGTATAACAGAAGGGTGGCGTTGGAGAGATACTGTGGGTGACTAGAATTTGAGAAGCGTTGATTGGGAGGCAGATGAGGAAGAAGGGGAGAAGCATGTAGGAATTAAGAGGAAGTTGGTAGAGTTAGAAGGAAAGAAGCAAGAGTTAAGAGGAAAACACGAGGCTTAAGAGAAAGGATTTAGGACTCAGTAAGAAGGAAATAGAAGCTAAGAGGCAGGAAATATGAGTTAACAGGTAGGAATTCAGAGTTAAAGAGAGAGGAATCAAGAGGAAGAAAAAGGCAAAAAATAAAAGGAAGCAAAAGTCAATGGGAAGTATAAATAAAGAGAAAGTAGGCTGGAGAAGAGGAAGAAAATGTTAATACGAATAGGAAGGAGGTAGGAATCAAGAAGGAAGTGCTAATGGGAGGTTAACAGGAAGGAATGAACAAAAAAAAAGAAGTTAGTCGGAAGAGTGACCCACTAACGGAAAACACCTTTACCAGTGCAGAAGCAAGGCAGTGAATGGAGTGACACGCCACGGATGCAAGATGAAGCAGCAACAAAAAGTGCTCTGGTTGGAAAGATGCTAAATCTTCGTTGTAAAACCAGTTGAGGGAAGAAGCGGGGTTGAAAGGACGAAAGGAAAGGAAGGAAAGAAGGGGAGGGAAAGGAAGGAGAGAGACGAATCAAAAGGTGGAAAGCTGGCAGAAGCTCAAGGGCACGAGGGAAAAATTGGGACGTTGAAGGGAGACGCTCGGAACAGAGAAAGGCGAGGGAAGCACGACAAAAAACCGTGAATGGAAAAATGTGTACCTGAGTGAAAGGCGACCAACGGACAGGTAGAGGAGGAGGAGGAGGAGGAGGAGGAGGAGGAGGAGGAGGAGGAGGAGGAGGAGGAGGAGGAGGAGGAGGAGGAGGAGGAAAGGGATGCAAAACGATGGGGAGGAAACCTTAGTGGGTGACGAAGTGGTAAAGAAAAATTAAATTAAAGGGAAGAGTGCGGCTGATAGGCGAAGTGCGGCGAGGGAAGCACGGGAAGTAGTGAACTGGAGCTGGAATGTGCTAAGGAACACGCGAGAGAGAGAGAGAGAGAGAGAGAGAGAGAGAGAGAGAGAGAGAGAGAGAGAGAGAGAGAGAGAGAGAGAGAGAGAGAGAGAGAGAGAGAGAGAGAGAGAAACCTGACCAAACCAGTGATGAAAAAGGAACACAAAGGAAGACCAATCTTAAGCAAACCTGTTGGGCCTTACGAGGACATCTGTTATAAGCTAAACTATCTAAAGCAAGAGACACGGGATTATAAAGGCGAAGGCAAGGAAAGAAGCACCTGAATACACACGCAGCTGCAGGGGCGAGGCGGAGAGGGTAAAAAGCCTGGGAATTTAGACTGAGGGGATAAAGGTGTGAGAGAGGGACACAGGGACACAGGGATATGCCGCCACTGCCCCACCTGCCCTTCAATAATCTCGCCGCCAAAGGGTCACAGCGCGGGGCGGCGAAACAGACACAGAGGCACAGAGGCACGCAGCTTCCACCTCGTCATTGCGCCAATTAGCCATCAATCACAAAATGTCCTGCAGCGGCGCCTCGTCCTGCCAATGGCCACAAAGTTCCCTCCATCAGCGACTCCGGACAGTCCCATTACCTGAGTGGCCGCCATCACCATCACCATTATTTACCTGCCCGGCGCCTATCACAGGTTCCCTCAGCGGGCGATCAATTCTCACCTCAGACGCTGACACTCAATATTGCTAACCTCCAAGCTGCGTTTACTCGCCCGGATGTTGTGTCTTATGCAATTAGCACCGCGCGCCAGGAAGGCAGGCAGGGTGCGAGCAGCAGGTCGAGGGGCAGATGGGCGGCCAACATATGGTCGAGACTCCCGGTAGCCTGACACCCTCGCCTCGCCGCAGCCGCCGTGGTTTTTTACCGAAGGTTTGGGCGTCGCGGAGTACCCAGCCACCCGTCTCCTCCCTCTTCACTTGACTCTTTCTGCCCCGCGGCCCTACACTGCTCGTGCTCCGTCGTGTTCCCTTGTGATGTTTTCTCCTCCCTGCTACTCTGACGCCACTCTCTTGCCCTCCTCCAGGCCTGTTCATACTGCACTCACTCCTTGTTTTACCCTTACGACCCTACATTGCACACTCTTTGTTCCTTTCCTATTTTATGTCTCCAGCTACCGCCTCCTGGAGTCTCTCGTGCTAGTCTTTCTCTAAACTTTCCAGAATGCTCGCTCAAATACCTGAAACAACACTACACGCACACGCACACACACAAAACAACACACTGAGAGGGATCTGAGTAGAGAAGAGAACATTAAGAAGAGGACTAATGCTGATAAGTCACCCGATATAAACATAGAAGAGGAGGAGGAAGGACCAAATAAAAGAGGACTTGAAATAGAGAGATATGAATGAAGAAGAGATCGAAGACAGAACATTACGTAGAAGACTTAAGAAGGATCAACTGTCCGATATAAACACGAGAAAAGCCACAGAAGAGGAACCAACCCAAACTTTCATTAGCGGACAGTCGAGTCATTCTCTCCCCATTACTTATACTAATCCTACCAGATCGTAAGATGGAGCACATTACTACGACTCAGGCAGGTCCGGTAGCTACGACTCAGCCACGACCATCACCACCACCACCACCACCTTTCCCCGCAAGAAAGAACACCCTCAGCACCACAACACACGCTACCGTCAGTAACACAACACCACCACACCCCACAGCGTAACTCAACACTGTCACCCTCACCACCGCACCGCTGACCGCCGCCGCCACAGCTATTAGTATTACATCACACTGACTTAGGCGTAGAAAAAAAAGTGTGCATCTCTCTCTCTCTCTCTCTCTCTCTCTCTCTCTCTCTCTCTCTCTCTCTCTCTCTCTCTCTCTCGTCTCACCGCACCCCAACACCTCAACACCATAGCCCCGCCCTTCGCCCCTCAACCTGACCCACTGGTGAGCCTCGGCCTTGTCACCTGAGGGAGGGAGGGAGGGAGAGGGAGAGAGGGAGGGGGTACCTATCACGGGGGACACAACACAGGTGCGCTAATTAGGTCGTGGTTTAATATTACGTTGGTCTGCCTCTAAGGGGAATATATTTTGATCAGTTAGTGTGTGTGTGTGTGTGTGTGTGTGTGTGTGTGTGTGTGTGTGTGTGTGTGTGTGTGTGTTCAAAGTAAGAACATGTTTGTTCTCACACACACACACACACACACACACACACACACACTACCCTATCTCCTGTAACTGACATCTGCTGGTGACGTGAACACAACCATTACAAGAGTGGCTTCAATAACGGCAATAACTGTCTATTGGGGCTCAAGTGAGGGACACTCATGGCTCTATCAGCAGCTGTCCTCGGTGGTCGCTTTGCTGTGCGCGTCTCGTTAGAAGGTTCTCACGTGTCTGTCTTAGTCCCCTACACTCCACCACCACCACCACCACCACCACCACCACCACCACCACTATCTTAATCTGCTTCTACTATACAGCACCAAGCAGGATAAGGATGAAGGACGCTCTCACATCTATTACTACTGCTACTACTACTACGTATGTCTACAAGAGGAGATAAGCTGCCTGGGGGTGCTTTAAGTGTTCCCATATGAAATAACGTTAATGGGCCCGTCACCAGACTCCTTGGTGCTGCGTGAGCTACGAAGGTACTGCTCTTTCCTTCACGCTGAGCATCCTCCTCTTTCTCCGCCTCCTCTCACTCTCTACTGCAGGTACTGGCGCTTCCTTCAGGCTTGTATGCATCCTCCTTCTCCCTTTCCTCCTCTCTACTGTAGATACTAGCGTTTCCTTCTTGCTAATATGCATCATCTCCCTCTCCCTCCTCCTCCTCTCTCCTGTTCCTCTCTTCCTACTCCTCCCTCTCTCTACTGTTCCCAATGGCTGCATAAAAACTTCTAGATTATTATCAGTGGGCCGCGCCGCAGAATAATGCATCAAGGCCGCGTCTCGCTGCCTCACTGCGCGGAGTATCCTGATAACTTTGATCATTCTGCTTGCCATCTACAGAAAGCACGTTTATGTTCGGTCTCGCTTAGGTATGTATCAATATTAACTTCCTTGTATATTTACCTATTTATTATTTATTTTTTTTTTTGCCAGGTTTCGAGTCTTACATGCGCTATGGAATACACACACACACACACACACACACACACACACACACACACACACACACACACACACACACACACACACCACGTCAGGTACTCACGTTACGCCATTCATCACTAGTGTTAGTCGTTCCTTTGCTATGACCAGTCCCAACAATCCCATCTCTCTCTCTCTCTCTCTCTCTCTCTCTCTCTCTCTCTCTCTCTCTCTCTCTCTCTCTCCGATGGCCAAGGATCACATTTCTGAGACAGTCGAGGGCGGAAACCAAACCCCGAGCCCTCGTAGCGCCAAATTTCGCTTGTTTACTGTGATCTTTCCCAGTGTCTGTCAGCTGCCGCGCGTCCCCTTCCCCGCCCTGCCTCTCCCTCACGCAGCAGCAGCAGGAGTCCACGGCGGCGAGGGGAGGAAGGGAGGGGAGTGAGGGCAGGGCTGTGGTGGTGACATGTCGGTTAGATCTTGTTTCACGACGACAATGTGGCCGAGAAACTCTAGCTCCTCTGCCCTTTTGTCCATACGTCGTCCTGTTTCGCCCGTCACGTTCAGGCCGTCACACCCTCACGGCGGGGAGCAGCGCAGTGCCGCCACCCGTGTCCCGAGCAACCTGGCACCCTAAGTCATCAGTGCCATGTTCTTTGCCTGGCTCTTAAAATGTCATTCTCATCGTTGTTTTAGTGTGTGAAATGCATCCTGGTCACTTCTCCCGGTCATTGGTCTCACTGTCTCACCCCCGCCACCATCTCCTGGTCCTGCCCGCCGCTGCCCCCATGCTGCACCCACACCAGATTGTATTACTACACCACTGCTATTTGTAACCCACTGCTACTATCACTCCCACTGCTACTACTACACCACCGCTACCATGATTGCTGCTGATACCCTCTGCCATTCCCACTGCTACTATGAATGCCATTAATGCCTTCCACAACTCCAGCTATTTGTGATCTACTACTGCTACCTACGATTGATACTAATTTCCACTTCCTACTTCCACTGCTGCTACTACTCCTACTACTATACACCACCACCTACTACAACCAGAGTTTTGATTTATTGTAGGTCTCTATGATGCTATTGTTGCGGTGCCGTCAATCAGTCAATCTATCAATCAATCTTGCGCCTAACTTATGGCCCAAATCGAACAGGTGCAAGCATATAAAAAAAGTATTATAATGATCATCGACACATTTTCTCTCTCTAACACTACAGTTCTCTCTACCACACACTCCTAAACACTTCCCTCCCACTTCTCTCTCTCTCTTTCTCTGTGTCTGGTGGAGATGGCAGTCACCACTCAGTCAGTCGCTTCCATGCCTGCCTTCCTACACCAGTCAGCCATGCCCTCCTTCCCATCCCAAGCCTCACCTCGATACTCCCCGAGCAGCCTATGATATAAAAATGAAGCTTTCTGACACAGCATTTTCAAACCAGTCATGCCTCCACTGCCACCGCTGCCCACGCGACACCTTCACACGTCACATAAATCCAGTACAAATTTCTCTCACAACACGAACTGCAACGCCTTTTACTGTGCGCTCACCTCACCAGGATGACTCTATCCGACCACGCTCACTGCACACGAGTCAGGCGAGGTGGTGCATGTGCTACTACCCTGGTGAACGAGTGATGATGCTGTTGTTTCCTTTTCTTTTTTTCTTTTTTTTTTCTTGGTTTTATTTTTGTTGGGTATTGAATAAAGGCAGAATTAACAACTTGGGGTCAAAAAATGAACAAGGGTGAAGGTGGTGAGGTGATGTGCTGCTAGACTGGTGAAAGAGTGAAGATATTCTCGCTTAATTTTCTTTCTTTTCTTGGTTTTAATTTAGTTTGGCAGTGAACAACGTTAACATGCGGAATAGAAAATGGAACAGGGTGAAGGTGGTGAGGTGATGTGCTACTAGACTAGTGAACGAGTGAAGATACTTTCGCTTAATTTTCTTTCTTCTCTTGGTTTTAATTTAGCTGGTCACTGAACAAAGGGCAAGTTAACAATCGTGATAGAAAATTAAGTCTTTTTTCTCTATAAGCAAACGAAGGTCGTAAGATATAATGATGACTGAATATTCTTTATTTTCCTCAGTTCTTTTTCCTTTGTATTTTTATAAGACAGTAAAGGAGAGAGAATAGCAAGCTGGAAAAGCAAGGAACAGAGTATAAATTCATGCAGTTCTCTTAAAGCAAACCAGGTCCATAAGATGAGTTGTTATCATGACTAAACTACCTACGTTAATTCCTTCTTTATACAGGAGCGTATTGAAGTAAGAGCAAAGAACAACAGCCAGAGGAAGAAGAATAGACTCTTGAAGCAAAGTCAGTCCATGTGGTGAGCTATATAAGGCAGCGTATTGAATCAGGAGCAAAGAATAACAACCAAGGAAAGAAAGAAACAAAAAAAAAAAGAAAAGAGCAAGATTATACACAACCCTCTGAAGCAAAGCCAATCCATATAGTGTGCTACCTTAATGACGCGACTAAGCTAATATTTCTTTCTTTTATTGAAGGACACTGAACAAGGACACAACGGCAACCTTGAGGAGGAAAAATAATGAGTAAATGTTGTTCTCTCAAGGCAAAGCCAGTCCACATAGCGTGCTACTGTAATGGTATAATACGTTAACATTGCTTTCTTTTATTGAAGGACACTGAACGAGGACAAAACGCAACCTTGGAGGAGAAAATAATGAGTAAATGCTGTTCTCTCAAGGCGAAGCAAACCCATAAGTGTGCTACTGTGCTGGTAATATGTTAACATTTCTGTCTTTTATTGAAGGACACTGAACGAGGACACAACGCAACCTTGGGGAAGAAAATAATGAGTAAATGTTGTTCTCTCAAGGCGAAGCAAACCCATAAGTGTGCTACTGTGCTGGTGAAGCAGTGGCCATTCTTTCATTGCAGCACACTGAGCAAGGACAAAACAGCCATCTTGGGAGGAAAATAAAAATTTCACCCTTTGACAGCTACCTGGCACACCTTGCTTCAATCGCATACCCCTCCAGATGTTTACTTTTGCTCTACATTCGTCTCTTTACATAATATAAACTAAACACTGGAAAGCTCTTTTTCCCTCTTTTCTTTCCTGTACGTGCTTGTAAACATCTGGTATAGTGCATTAGTGGTGAGAATTGTTGGTTATCGCAATGAAAGAGTTACGTCTTTCTCTCAAGGCACATCAAGCCCATGAGGTGAGCTGCTGTACTGGTGACCCAATGGTGATTCTTTCCTTCTGTTTACCATAAGACGTTGAATAGAGAATTATAGAGCGTGCTGTTCTTGAGTAGACTGTGGCGGTGAGAAAATACAGGATGAAGCAAGAGGTACTAATTTCTGTAACGTTTCGACAGTCAGTCTTCCTCAGAAAGGACTCACTGCCGAAACGCTAAAGGAATAAAGATCTGCTTCATTCTGTATTTTTTCACCACCACGATCCATTCACTCGTCAGCTCTGTACAGCACATGTCGTTCTCTTAAAACAAACGATGACCATAAACTAACCTAATATACTCGCGAAACTTTTTTTTCTCTCTTTCTCTGACAGCAAGACACTGATTCAGGAGCAATAAAACACTTAAAAGAAATCAGCAATATGCACAGACTATACGTAGTTCTCTTCAAACAACTGATATCCATAAGATGTTCTAAAATACTGATGAAACTTTTTTCCCCTTTCTTTGGCAGTAAGACATTGATTAAGAGCAATAAAACAGTTTAAAGGAGAGAGAAAAAAAAAAGAACAGTATGTAGTTCTCTTTAGACAAACAGAGACCGCAAGGTGTTCACTACATTATCGTATTGTTATTAGACATTTTTTGCAGCAAGGTATTGATTTAAGTGGCATAAAGCAACATGGAGGTGCTGATAAAAAATAAATAAATAAATAAATGAAATAAAATAAACGCTATACGCAGTTCTCTCCAAAGGGAATCTAAGTCAATAAATTAGCTCAGATCCTCGGCCGATAATTCTCTCTTGAGGTCTAATTTGTTGTAAGTAGGATAAAAAAAAAAAAAGGGCAGATAATTCCGAGACTCACTGCAGGGATGAAGTAATGGAGGTATTGGCTAACTCTTACATCAGAAGTAATAAGGAGTAATAAGATAAGATACTCAGTAAGTCTTGAATCAGAGGTAAAGAAGGTTGTAAGTCTTGGATTATTAAGTAATGAAGGTATTGAGTAACTCCTGCATCAGTTGTAAAGAAGATACTGATTAGGCTTTGCATTTGAAGTAATGAAGATATTGAGTGATTCCTGGATCAGAGATAACGAAGGTAAATCTTGGAGGAGATCACAAGTAAAGAAGATAAATCTTGGATATTAGGTAATGAAGATATTAACTTATGCATCAGAGGTGAAGAAGGCATTGATTAAGCTTTGGATCTGAAGTAATGAAGATAATGGGAACATATTGAATCAGAAATAATGAAAACAATGCTTTTGGACCACAAGTAAAGAAGATAAGTCTGGAACTCCCTGCCTGCTTCTGTATTTCCACATTCCTATGACTTGAATTCCTTCAAGAGGGAGGTTTCAAGACACTTACCCTTCAGTTTTAGACTACTGCTTCGGACCCTATTCGGAGACCGGCTTCTCACTTTTTTTTTTTTTTTTTACTTGGCTGGTGTCCCTCTTACATAAATAAAATAAATGTATGAAGATATTAAGTAATTCCTGCATATTAAGTAATTCCTGCATCACAAGTAATGAAGAGATTAAGTGCCTAATTCCTGGATCAGAAGAACGAGTAATGAAGAAACTGAATAAATACTGTGACAAATAATGAAAATAATGCCTTGGACCACAATTAAGGAATATACTGATAAATTCCTGCATCAAAAATAATGAAGACACCAAATACTTAATTCCTGGACTGAAAGTAATGAAAAAGTTGACAAGTCGTGGATCAGAAGTGCTTTGGATCAGTGGGACGGAAAAACGAGAGGGTACGAATGGTGAGAAAGTCGAGTGTAGGCGGGGAGATGACCGTGGCGTCTGGGGTGGTGGCTGGGGTGTCTGGGGATGGTGGCTAGGGTGTCTGGGGGTGGTGGCTAGGGTGTATGAAGCTCGCAGTTTATAAGACCAGGAAAAAATAAACAAAAAACTTGCAGAACATAATAGCAAGAGATGCAGATCCATAGAGGACGATGAGAGAATGAGACGGGAATGACGAGAATATCTTACGTCTGATTATCAAGTAAACTGTTTTCTTTCCATTCACAGTTTGCAAGGAAATATCAAGATAGCATCGGGCCGTTTGATGACTTACCAGTATTTGAGATATCACTGTCAAAAATACATGAGTAGTTTTATTCATATATTTATTTACTATTATTTTTTATATTATATTTTAGGAGACAGATCGAGAGAAGTACTTCCACCTTAACTGTAATAAATCTCGATAGATGGAGAAGTAAGGAGTATTAGAAGACTTCGTATTAGTATGGTGACGTACAGCTTTAAATTCTTGACTGGTATGAAAATATGACATTATCTGCCCATGTCAAGAGGGAAGACGAGGCATATGTAAGGAGGAGGGAGGAGGATGTAGGAGGGAAAGAAGAGAAGGCTTACGTATGCAGTGAAAGAAGACATGCTTGTAATGTCATGCTGACTGACTGAGGAAGGCACAGAAGGCCGAGCATGTTGATGAAAGTTGATCCGCTGTGGCTACCCCTAACGGAAGTAGCTGATGAAAGAATAACAATATGACACTTTCTATTTCAAGTAAAGAAACTTTAGACGATTTTAATGAACAAAAAACAAACCTACAGACACTGGAGGACCTTAACTGCGCCACCGTTTCTTGTGCTGCCACTGGTGTCTTTCGAAACTCTACACTTGCCCGAGTCATTTCATTAAACTTGAAGAGAGGCAATAACTGACAAAATTGTAAAGGAAAAATAAGATGACTTACATCAGGACCATCATCCTTGGGGAGGTCAAGGCCGGAGCGCACGTAAGAGATTATCATTGCAATAATTTTAATCATAAGACAAAGTTTGAGTGGGGAAGCTAAAGCGAGGAGTGCAAATTTAGACAGAGGCGGAGGGTTCACTCGTTACGGTTGAAAGACGTGCGTACAGATGAAGACGAGAGAAATACTGAAGGTCGCTCATATAACAAGTCACTAGGAAGTGTTGGCGCAAGCTGGAAATGTTAAGTTTACTAAAGTTTTGGTGAGATGGAGAATACTTTTGGCAAGACTCCGAGCAGGATATGAAGGACAAGAGATTCTGGCGATGGAAGGCCCGCCCAGTCCCTCCATGAGCTGCTCTTGTATTGCGGGTGGGTGGGGGGAGGTGAAGGAAGCAATTTTTATCATTTATTTTTTTTAGGACTTGGGGAACTTTACTCACTGGCAAGAACAAACACTCCCTCCTTCTCTGGTTGCTAAAGACAATACGACACTAGTTACTTCATCTGAATAAGCCTTGACAATTACATCGAGCAAAAATACGACTTACTCACAGACACTAAAAATATTCGAATTCCTCAGTCACTCCCATTACAACCAGTCATGTCTCTCAATGCTCTAAACTTCCAACACACGATTTTATGAAGCTTAAAGAAAAAAAAAAAAAAAAAAAACCTAGCAGACAAAGGGTAAATGTGCAGCACTAAAATATTTGAGCTCGCCAGTCACTCCTCTTACAACCAGTCGTGTCTCTCAATGCTCTAAACTAGCACCAGACCATTTCATTAAGCTTAAAGAGAAGAAATGACAGACAAAAGGGTTCAGGGTTGTGAAGGAAACGCTTGTAGCACCAAGGCAGCAGTGAACACATGGACACCACCACACAACACTGCACCACCACAGCCTTGAGTCCTGAGGGTTGGTGTAACATAATGACGTAACACCAATTAGCATTAACAACACTAACCCATCATGACAGAGTTTCGTATGGTAACCGCGCCACTAAAATATCACAGTCCTCTCCAGTCCGTGGTTGTCCATCCCACGCACCCAGCTGGTCCTTAGGAGACCCTCCCTCGCCACTCGCCTCGCCCCTTGTCACGCCACGCACTCCACACGTGATTCTCCTCACTGCAGACCAATGAGTGTACGAACCAACACCCCAATACACTTGTAAACAGGGATAATAAGGCATGATTAACAAACAAGCCATTCCCTGTAGAACCTTGTCGGGCAAAAAATCGTACGAGTGTTTCTTTCTTGCAGTGTGAGTGGAAGGGGAAATGTATGCGTGGTAATCTGACTCTATACGTCTTTCCCGCTGACGTCATCTTCAGGTTGCGTTGTTGTTCAAGGAGGGAATGTTAGACACCTCGCTTATTCCATTCAGACAAGTGACATGATGGAGACACAAGAAACTGGTAAGAGACTAATACGCTTTTGAACAGCGATAGGTATACGTCCCCCACCAGTGATGTCACCTTCGAGTTACGTCAAATTCAAGATAAATATACGAAAAACAAGACTCCATTCAGACAAGTAGCAAGGATGGGAAGGAAGATACAAAATGCAATGTGGTGTGGTGAGACACTTCTCGCATGCAAGTGTCCTCCAGTCGGCAGTGACGAGGCTGTGGCCACTTGCATCGTGGCAAAAGCTTCAAGAGGATAATGAGGGATGATAAAGATGCGTTGGCGGCGGCTCACTCCCTGGCGACCCGACCACCAACACTGGCCAGACCCTCCCTTCCCGCACCGTGATTCCCAGCCAGCATACAAAGAAAGGCAAGGAAGCGGACAGATTAGCGATGATGCAGCGGCAGAAGCAAATAACAACAGGCATCAGGGAGCGAGGCAGGTGGGCGGAGCGGCCGTGATGCATGACAAACAAGGATTTAACTAATATTTCAATGAACGCACGTATAATTATGTTTAAGGAACCGCCGGCAACTCCTTCTTGGGTAATTACGTGTTGGTGGACTCAGAGGAGCGACACAAGAGTAACCTGCGAAAAACTGCAGCTGAGGCAAAGGAACAAACCTCGCCACGGGAGGGAGTGGCGGCCAGTGTTCCCAGGGCCCCACTTGCTGCCCCGCGTCAGGCACCACTGCCCTCCCTCCCTCACCCTCCCCGCCGCCACCACCACCACCACCACCACCACCACGCACTACTGCTTTACTGTTCCTCCGTACACTGCCTCGCTATCAAGAGCCGCACCGACCACTCGTGTGATCAACATAATGCACTCATCAATTCTACTGTACGACTCAAGCTTGGTGCATATATTCAAGTTTTTCTGATCCCTCCTCCCTCCCCCTCCCCCTCTCTGGCCGCCTAATCACCACGTTATGGCTTCTGTAACAACATAAGTATAAGGTTCATGAGTAAGATTTATCAGTCCGGATTCCCCTTATCCAACTCGGTGGCAATTTTAACATATCGAGATTTATCAGCTAAGCCAAGGTCACCTCTTATCTCGTTATCTTGGTAATGACACCACACCCAACACAACACACAACACACAACACACACACACACACACACACAGAGGATTATAGACGCATATAGCAACACTTCCTCATAACCTGATACTGTACTGCACCACTTCACCACCACCACCACCACCACCACCTCCAATCTCACGTTACCACAAGACAGCTTATTACAAAATTTTCTCATGAGGGACAACAGGTCTGATGTTTGTTCTCCTTAGTGTTCCATTGTGACAGGCTCAGAACACCAAAAGAGGAGAGAGAGAGAGAGAGAGAGAGAGAGAGAGAGAGAGAGAGAGAGAGAGAGAGAGAGAGACTTATCATGTAATGCACTGAGCCTGTGAACTGCAATAGACGGACGGACAGACAAACAGACAGACAGGGCGGGGCAGGGAGGTGCAGGCAAGCTCACCCTTCTCTCTGTGGATTTCGTTCCCACCTCCACCAACCCACCACCGTATTGAGCAAGAAAAGTGATAGAGGCTGATGGAGATTTAGCCAAAAATTACACCAATCGTGACCGTGTTGGGAGGGAAAATTATTGTAATCGTGAGTGCATTACAACACTTCCCGCCCCGCCATTTGGAGGTGATGGCACGTCTCGACTGGAGCAGAAAACACACAATAGACATCATCTGAATATGGATGAAAGGAGATCGATGACATAAGTGGTGCCTCGTAGCAGTTGAATGCATCCAATATATCCATCCAACTGCATGTAACTCCCTCACTCCCTCCCTCCCTCTCTCCTCTGTCAGGGCAGGTTCAACGACTTAACATTTTCAAGGTAGATCCACTTCAAATAGCCAAGAATCATCGCAAAATTACAGAGCTAGTCCCGAATTCTGAGATGATTTGCTCTCTTGGACCTCTGTTATTTTCAAAGGCCACAGAGATCTTTACCCGGGTTCTCAAGTGTGTTTAAATTAATGATGTAGAAATTTTGTTAATCTGTCATTAGAACTTTAAAAACACCCTTAAAAACGTGTAACTTCAAACAAAGCCTTTTAAAACTGGAGGTGTGGCGCAGAAGTGTTTCAGAATATGTCCTCTGACGAATACTTAACAAGGCGACTGAAAGAGTTAGCGAGAGGGACTGAAACACAAAGCCCACCCACATCCCTTTTCGCACAATTTAAGCAATTACAGCCACCGCCGTCCCGCCAAGGTGACCCTCCCTCCCTCCAGCCCATATACATACACACGAGCACGCAGCACGGGGCTCCCCAGTCCTTCTCCCTCCCGCTGCCTCGTTCGGTCCTGTCACGGGGGTCGTTGACTTGTCTTCACGCTACTCGAGAACATGATTGTGGCGGTGGAGAAATGCCTCAGCAGTGTGAAATGTTAGGTACTGAATGTTTATCCTTTCATTTATATGTACCGATTTAAAGGTCTGGCTTTGGAGGAATGTTAAGTTCACTGTAACACTAACACTCAAATTGGTAGTTAAAGATCACTAGAAGAGGAGAGAAGCATTTTGTCCCTGTTTCTCGATCTAGGATTCCACTACAGGAGAAATACCTTTGAAATAATGATGGTATCTATAATATTGATACCCATAATGGGAGAAATCAAAGATGCTCATAAAGGGAAGAGAGAAGCACTGTATCCTTTCACCCTCTATTTAGGATTCCATTGCGGGACAGACACCTTCCTAACCTTCACTCATCTGTTGTCTGTTCGTCTACTCCACGCAAACACAGCAAGACATCTCACATTTCTTCTTATCGTTCTCTGCACTGCCTTCTCTTACCATTCCTCCATTGCTGTTCTATTGCTCAAACTGTCCATCTCTCATCTATTATTCTCATGACGTGTCCTAACCAGGTGCTCTTCTTTTCTTCAACGAATACGACAAGAGGACAAGAGACAAAGAGGTTAGAAGCAATTCAGTAGATATCAGTTTGCAGTTTCTTTGCCTTACTTACTCAGTTGTGCTTTAAATACAAAGGGTCAACTTAAACCAAACATCGAGTCAACAAAATATAGCTGATTAATTCTTATCTCTCACTGCATCGTGTTACGGCCACAACACACACACACACACACACGCACACGTACATCGAGAGAGAGAGAGAGAGAGAGAGAGAGAGAGAGAGAGAGAGAGAGAGAGAGAGAGAGAGAGAGAGAGAGAGAGAGAGAGAGAGAGAGAGAGAGAGAGAGAGGGGGGGGGGATGGTGGTTCCTGCCCTTACTGCACTCAAGCTCCCTGTGTCAGCTCCCTTTTGCTGTCTTTTTCAAGCTCTCATGTTTTCCTGCCCTGAGGTTCGTGCAGCGTCCACCAGTAAGTCTGGTAAATTGGCCAAAAAACACCCGACTCCCCAAACAACCTCGTGTCACCTGCCACCTGCCAGCCGCCCTCAGGTGACCCGCGCCCCGCCACACGCACTGCCTCCCGCCCACTCACTGCACTCATGACCTGCTTAAGCTTTCATATTGCACTCTTTTTTTCCTCAGTGAAAATTTTGTAGACATAAGTAAGGTAAACACAGCCAGTAACACTGCCAAGTACTTGAAATAAGCCGTTAATTATCAGTTATAATCATTAAAACATATACTACACTCGAGCGCGCGCGCACGCGCGCACACACACACACACACACACACACACACACACACACACACACACACACACACACACACACACACACACACACGGAAATAAACTAAAATAAAAAGTAAAACAAACATAGCGTCCTCTCTCTCTCTCTCTCTCTCTCTCTTTCTCTCTCTCTCTCTCCCAGTATCAACAATCAGCAAGGCCTATACCAGACCACGCCTCGCCAAGACAAGTTTGGGAGTTTATGCTGATGATCCTTTACAAGTGGACCAGCCTTCCTTCACCGCTGCTTAGACTCGTTGGCCTCTTAACCAACCACTCCACTCTGCCGCAACACCTTCACTTGATAACGCACAAAAACTAGTGGGATTCTGGTTCTGCTGGTACTGCACTGTAATACACTTAATACACTTCCTTAGCTGGATTTTTTTTCCTTCGGCAATTTTTCCTTAGGCCAGTCTGTCTCTTTTGCTGTCTGGAGTCCCCCATTAGTCAGTTCTCGTCACACACACACACACACACTATACAGGTTGCGTCTTATAACTCTTCTTATAGTAAAACTGTATCGCAATGAACTTTTTACTGTATTATGTGGACCTATGTCTATCTCTGTCTTACTGTCTGTATGCATGAATGTATGGAAAAAAAAAATTCTTTTCGATAATGAATTGCATATATATTCACTGTTACCCTTCATCGATTTCATTACGTCGGGCGCCTCTGCTGCCAGTACCTGGTGTAACTGACTCACTGATCAACCTCATCCCACATACACAACTGCCGCAACATTCGCTACATTCAGGTTATGATTGGTGATTACCTCGTCTTCTTATCCTTTTGTGTTATGCAGTTATGCTTCATTGTATTCAGTACTTTGTGTCTCGTCTATCAGTAGCAGTGCACGAAGTTGACTCGCTAGTGTACCTCATCCCACCTACACAACTACCGTTACTGTTCTAACAATCGTCGCATTCAAGTTGTTTGGTGATTACCTTGTCTCCTTTCCCAGTAATTTGCGTCACACTTCATCGTTTTCAATGCTTTAGGCGCCTCGTCTTTCATCAGCAGTGTAAATTATTCACTAATGGACCTCATCCCACATACATGACTGCCATAACAATCGCCACATTCAAGTTGTTTGGCGATTACCTTGTCTCCTTTCCAAGTCTTATTTTTCCTGACTCACGGAAACCCTTGGACTCCAGTAAAACCTTAATGGCAAATGAAGAGAGAGAGAGAGAGAGAGAGAGAGAGAGAGAGAGAGAGAGAGAGAGAGAGAGAGAGAGAGAGAGAGAGAGAGAGAGAGAGAGAGACTATAATAATTGCCCACATTTTCAT
The DNA here is from genome assembly GCF_035594125.1 of Scylla paramamosain. Lineage (NCBI taxonomy): Eukaryota > Metazoa > Arthropoda > Malacostraca > Decapoda > Portunidae > Scylla > Scylla paramamosain. The sequence goes on from NC_087168.1 coordinate 291,119, forward strand.
AAGACAATGAAGCTTGGAAGCCCTAAGACTGACGGCACCAAATGTCAACAGCGGCAAAGCAAGCTGGTCGGCACGTAATGGTGAAATATTTTCTAATCTAAATTCAACACCATCCAGTAACCTCCCGCTCCTCTGTCGTCAAGGGTTGAGTCGACTATATGGAGTCTAACATACGTATATAGATTTAGCCTTTCACTATTAAATTTGCCGAGAGGGTCGAGCCAGGACAGTTGTTGACAGTTGCTGCTTCGCCTGAGACTGACAGTTTCTCTCATCTAAAGTTTTCTTTCTGACTTCACCATGAAAGTTTTGCAGATATCCAAAGGTTTGTGTGTGGAAGAAAATAAAGAACAATTCCGGAAAAGAAGTCAAGATCACTGCATTGTGTTTATCTAAAAAATTGCAACCTTGCCTCATTAATTAACAATATCTGATGGGCATCCCTGGGTCAGCTACCTGCTTGTGTTGGTGTCACCGCGGCCACTCACCACCACCGTGTCCCGAGTGTTCACTAAGCACACTATCTGCTTCACTCACCACCGTCATCACTCCCATCATTTTCCTAACAGGATGCAGGTCACTCTCGGGGTGACACTGCACCACGAGGTCACTTCACCCCTGCCCAGGAGACGTAAACAGACGCACATGACCACATTCACTGTTGCAATCACCGCCCCGTTCACTGCCGGCTGTCAGATCAAGCCACGTTTTCCTTCGCGCTGGCCATCTTTCCACCGCCAAGCGCCTTCCATTGTGAATACCAGCTGTTAAATGTCCGAACCTGTGTCACATCTCTGCTTGCCACCTTTTAATCACCTTGGGGACGCGACGCACATACCACCTCCACTCGCCACAAGGGTCAGAGACAGACTGAGGGGCAGCAGAGAGCAGCAGCGCGCGGTCTGCTGCTGCTGAGACCCTCTCTGCCTTCCCACGCGGCCACCGTCTTCGGGTGTCGATTACCCATTTAATGACACCATTGTTTACGGTGCAGCTGACGGCTTGTGTTTCCTCCGGTTTTACTGCAGCTTCCTCTGATACAAGACACGTGGTTATCGACGCTCCCGAGTGTTGGATCTCACTAGTCGGATAAACTCTGCATTATAATGAGGTAAAGTTCTCAACTTCACGAGGGAAAGTTGGCAGATACTATCACGCATCTCCCTATTACAGTAAACAAGGATTTCCAGGTAACCTCGCACACCTTGAGGGCGATACATGTGTCTTCACGTGTTATCTGCCTCTGTTAGGGAGGCGAGGGCGAGGGTCAGGCGGCAGGGGAAGCAAGAAGCATCAGCAACAAAGGAAGGAGGAGCCAACAGTGAGTCCTGTAGGAGTCCTTCATAAGGGAAACGGTAGTTTTTCCTAACGGCGCAGGTTTTTCCTTCTCTTACGGGACAGATGTGTGACCTTCAGCTTGATTTAAATAGATTTTCGAGGGGCGTGCGTGGTCTCTCTCTCTCTCTCTCTCTCTCAAACACTATTACTACATTACCACTACACTACTTCTGCTATTATTGTTGCTCTTACTGGTGGTGCTGCTGTTGCTACTACTACTACTACTACTACTACTACTACTACTACTACTACTACCAATACTATTACCACCACCATCACCACCACTACAACGCTACCGGAGAAATAAGGAAATACGCTGGTCGACCTGCTAAGTTACAGTCTTAGCCGCGTTATCAGCGAGACTATCAGTAAACAGTTGCGGAGATAACATGACCAGTGGTAGTAGAAGGGAACTGCAGCCATACACACACACACACACACACACACACACACACACACACACACACACACACACACACACACACACACACTCACTCACACACACAGGTCTAATTTCTCTCAAGGAGGATAAAAAAACAGGTTCACGCGTCCACCACGTGACTCTGAAGACAATAGTATGGAGAATTGTATTGGGGACACACACACACACACACACACACACACACACAGACACAGACACACACACACACACACACACACACACACACACACACACACACACACACACACACACACATAATCCATAAAAAAGGTTAGTTTCCACGATGCATAAATGAAAGAACACTCCTTAAAACACACGGCTGCCGGAGTGCAATGCAGATAAGCTCACGCCCTTGATCCGCCTGTCGCCCCGGGAGCCACGGCCTTCCGGGGGGGGGGGGGGGAGGGCGGACGTCCAGCTGCCAATCTCCTGTGAAAACTTCCCGCGTCGCAAATCTGCACGATGGAGAGGAATCCTCGTTTAATCCCCAACTGTCTTTCAGCTCAGGCCTCTCTCTCTCTCTCTCTCTCTCTCTCTCTCTCTCTCTCTCTCTCTCTCTCTCTCTCTCTCTCTCTCTCTCTCTCTCTCTTTCTCGCTGGGTCACGCCGCTCGCTTCACGTCCTAAGGTGGCGGGGACGGCAGGTGGGGGGCAGGGAGGCACGAGCATTGTTCAGTCACCCGCTGGCACTCTCTACACCGCCGCCGTGTCAGCACAATGAGGCTCAGAAGGGCACGCCGCCTGACCCGAGGGAAGGAACGACAGCGCCGCCGCTGTGAGGTAAAAGTTTCTCTCCAGTCCAAAAATTGTGATTCGCATGACGCGCGTGATCTCTCTCTCTCTCTCTCTCTCTCTCTCTCTCTCTCTCTCTCTCTCTCTCTCTAAGCCTACAGCATCTGCCTTCAATGGATGGACAACAAGACATATTAAATTACATTATATCTATTGACTACATCTCTTATAAATAAACCCACTGAAACATGAGTCCTGTAAAAGAACACACACACACACACACACACACACACACACACACACACACACACACACACACACACACACACACACACACACACACCAACAAGCAACAAGAAAAAAAAAAACTGAAAGTACATGCACACTAAAAAAAATAATAAATATTTTACATCCCTTGATGACACAGAAACAAACACACTTCCCGTTGCTCCTCCACTGTCACAGGTATTCCCGCTGTCCTTTCCTTCACACTCTCCGCTGCTCTTCACTACAAATGAAACACTGCCTGAAGAAATACACCCTATTAGGTGTACGATGCAGCGTAGACATCTATGGTGAGCTGTCTCGTAGTTAAAGGTAATTCGTCATTGAGTTTTCTTTTTGTAGTGTTGGTTGATGTGTACTTCTGCCTTGCCTCCACCCCAGAAGTCACTATGCAGCTTGAACATGCACTGTGAATTGTCTCGTGTCTGTAGATTATTTATTGATGGGTCTTCTTTTAGTTGATACGCATTTTTCTTTTGTGCCTCCTTAGTGCTTTGCTAACAGTAAGATTCGTGAGGGGAAAGAAAATACTCGTTCTTTTCTATGGAAGAGGGGCTCTGGCCAAGGGCTAAAGAAACTCAGAAAAAAAAAAAAAGCCAACTGAGGTGACAGTCCCAAAAGGAGATGGTTGACACGATTATCAAATACTCGAGAAGTGTATCGAAATCTCCCTTTTGGAAGAGTTCAGGTTATATGTAGGGGGAAATACAGAAGCAGATAGGGAGTTCCTGAGTTTACCAGTTGGAATAATAGAACCTTTAGCAGCGGATCAGACGGCTGTTGGTGGCAATTCTGTGCTGCCTACAGAACAAAGGTGATGGAACTTGTGGCGTCAGAAAAAAAAAAAAGTAATATAACAATGTACTTGTATATATTTTGTGAAGTCGGCGAATGAACAAAACAAATATATGTGAACTTAACAAAGAAAACAGAGGAGTCATGGATGATGTCACTGGTGAAAGGGAGCAGCGGTGCCAGCATTTTCACAAGCGGCAAAAGGTTAACTTGGTCAAACTTTGAACAATTATTTCATTATCTGTCCATCGCTAAGGCAACACACCACGAAAAACTGTTTTTAACATTACAA
>NC_087168.1:297500-312500 GCF_035594125.1 Scylla paramamosain
TCTCTTTTTACTTTTGACCTCTCTGGTATCTGCTTCTGTGCACATGTTCTCCCATTCAGTTTTTAGCTTGTGTGTTATTTCTGTAGTGTCTCTTTGATTTTTTGTTTTCTTCTCTTCACTACGTTATGTCTGCTTTCATATTTTTGCTACTTTATTTTCTTATCCTTATACTTTTTAATGTGTGAAAGAGACTGGACGAGAGTATAAACATTTAGAAAACCCTACTTATACTTAACTGTAGCTTCCAAAGTAAGTTAAGTAGAAAAAGAGGATTTAATAAAGGATAATAAATTTGGTCTCTTGAAATAATTTACGAAGACAAACTCGACTCGCTATGTATAAGGAAAGGTCGGTCTAGTTTCTGGTAACATGATGCTCACTGTCTGAGATCTATACAAATTCACTTTACCTCCACTACTTTTAACAGGGTCAAGTGAGAGCTACAGGTGTCTCCAAGCGTGCTTTCATAAATGGTGTGATAGTTTAATAGTTTAACAAGGATTCTACATCTCAAGTTGAAAAAAAAAACACGTATGAAAACCTGACTAATCAATACTGTAGCCTTTGAAAATTGTTGAGAAGAGAAAACAGTGTTTAAGAATACGGCCCTGAATTTTCGAGTCGTCAGAGAGAGAGAGAAAAAAAAAAAGAAAAAAAAAGGAAAAAAGAAAGCTCCAGTTTTATTTTCAAGACATTCTCTCATAATTGCGCTTCTTGGACTTTTTACTTCATCCTTCACTGGTTCTGTTAATTCCCACGCTTGCCATCCACGATTCATACACTTATCATTGCACATTGGTAAAAGAGAGTTCAAGATTTATTTTCAACACATTCTCTCATCACTGCGCTTCTTGACCTTCTTACTTTACCCTTCACTGACTTTCTTGATTCCCACGTTTGCCATCCACGATTCATACATTTAAAAATACACATTGGCAGAAAGACGCCGTTTTATGCTTACCTCAGTCTCATGAGAGCTCCACGGTAGATGAATTAACGCAGTAAATGCTTTCTATCCTATATTAATATATATTTTTACGTCATAAGTGTTAATGCTGTCGCCTTTTTTTTCTCTCTCTTTTTTATGTAAGAGGGGTTCTGGTTAAGGGCTACACAAAGGCAGGAAAAAAGGCCCACTAAAGATGCCATTCTCCTTGAGCAGTGAGTCGCATTAGTCTTGTTCCTGTACATTTTTACACCCACTTCTACAAGACTTGAATTGCGCTGAGTTGTCCTTCTTGTAACTCCTTTGTGACTCCCAAGGCTGAGATGATTTCGTCTGCAAACCTTCCGTGACCTAAGTGTTCTCACATGTTGATTCTCTCTCTCTCTCTCTCTCTCTCTCTCTCTCTCTCTCTCTCTCTCTCTCTCTCTCTCTCTCTCTCTCTCTCTCCCTTGATTGCTTTATGAACATAATAAATAAGGACATGAGGACATTAGGACATTAGAGAGCTTTAAAAGAAGATTAGACAGGTTTATGGATGGGGATAACAGATGGAAATAGGTAGGTATATTTCATACAGGAACTGCCACGTGTAAGCCTGGTTGCTTCTTGCAGCTTCCCTTATTTCTTATGTTCTTATGTTCTTATGAGTCCAGCGAGTCGGTGAATAACACGGTAATTTTGTGCAGCACGAAAATTCATGCACAGATGGATTAATTCAACACCAGATCATCTTTAGGTTATTTAATTTTTATATTCCCGACATTTGTTTATTTTCTTTACTCATTTTAAGGACTGGCATGTAACTGGGATCGCATGTTAAACAGACTATTAGTACACTTATTTGTACATGTGGTTATTGTTGCCACTCAGTTTTATACTTGGATGTTGTTATTGTTTTGTATTACATTGCTTGACTGTTGGTGTCTCGACCTGTTTTAGGAAACCAGACATATTTCAGCATACAATAAGCAGACTCCTAGTAAATTGATTTCAGCCTAATCTAAATTATTATTGGTGCTATTTCGTTTTGCATTATCATTTTTATTTTCATAGCAGTGGTTGATTGTTGTGAAAGTCTCGACCTCTATTAGGAGAGAGAACATTTCAGAAGGAATTAAACAGACTATTAGTATAATCCTCGGTACACTATGATCTTTTACTGCTAAATTTTGCATTGCCATTTTTATTTGTATTTCAGCGTTTGATTGTTGCGGATGTCTCGACCTCTGTTAGGAGAAAGGACGCATTTCATCGAGAATTAAAACCGCAGCGCCGTGCGGGATGTGATCACCGAAATGACGCAACGTCCTAATCACTACAATCACATGCCGCGTCTTGAGGAGCTGTGACAGGGGGGCATTTTCTGCTTTACCTTCACTGCTGTGCTTCCCTCCTCCCTACTCCCTCTCCGCCTCCCCTTCATACACGCCGCTGCCTTTCCGTCCCTCGCCCCCCCGTCGTCCCCACTTAGCCTTCCAGTCTCTCGCCCCAGCAAGTCTTCGTTACTACCTTCTCGTCCCTCGCCCCCGCCAGTCTCCGCCGCTGCCTCTAGCCTCCTGTCATTCCCGCCGCTGCCATCCCGTCCCCCGCCGCCACACGCCCGCGGCACCACGCTGGCACGCCGCGTCCCTGCGTGCGCCACCTGTACAACACTGTGTAATCCACTCAACAAATTACAGTCTGGTTTTAATGAAGGGATGCGTTTCTGTCCGCACAATGGCCGCCACGGAGGGAAAGGCTTGTGACGTTTTAGGTATATTGCATCTTTCCTTATTTACTGAAGAAGGTGACCCGACGCCTGATGTTTGCTCCTGTGGTGAGGGGGAAGGGCGCCGTTATCACCATCGCCGTCATCATGTCATTACTAACACCATCACTGCTATCATCATCATAACTGCCATCACTACCACCATGACTGTCTTCACTATTACCATCACTACTAACAAAGCTATCATGACTCCTATCATAATTATCGTTACCATCGTCATAACTGCCATCGCTACCGCCATAACTATCACCATTATTACCACCACAACTGTCGCAGCTTATTACCACTACAACTATCGCAACTATCACCGACATCACATTCATACCCTTCCACAGAAACAGAAGGAGAAGATTACACCCTCCTCTGCTTACATTTTTCTCTACTTTTACATACAATTTATCAGCGTCATTATAGTGAGCCTTAAGTAGTATAGTGGAATGAAGCTACTTAATAAGGATTTAAAGGCATGTTGTTATTTGAAACCCCTTGCAAAAGAAAAATAAACAAAATCATCACCACCATTATCATCACCAATGGCACCACCACCATCACCACCACCACGGGCACCATTGTCACCACCACCACCAAGAAGAACTAACAACCTCTCACACCACCATCACATCACCCCACACCACCACCACCACCACCATCTTCGCCTGGTCCCCACACGCCAGGTAGCCACGCGGGGCGGGATGCATATTCATCGCCAACCATCGTCATATATAGCCAGGGACGCAAAAGTCAACAAATGGCGAAACTGCTTCCCTGGCCGCTTGTTTTGGTGGTGGAGGCGGTGGTGGTGGTGGTGGTGGTGGTGTGTGTGTGTGTGTGTGTGTGTGTGTGTGTGTGTGTGTGTGTGTGTGTGTGTGTGTGTGTGTGTGTGTGTGTGTGTGTGTGTGTGTGTGTGTGTGTGTGTGTGTTTAATGAAGAGGGGTCTGGCTTAAGGCAACAAAAAGGTATAAAAAAAAAATGTCCGCTTATATAGTATAAAAAATTGACAAGTGTCTTGAAACCTTGTGTGTGTGTGTGTGTGTGTGTGTGTGTGTGTGTGTGTGTGTGTGTGTGTGTGTGTGTGTGTGTGTGTGTGTGTGTGTGTGTGTGTGTGTGTGGCATTCCATCCCCGCCTCTCGCCTCCTGCCCCGCGGTCCCTTCAGGCGGCTAGAAGGTAACAAGGAAAAAATTAAAATCTGCGACTGAAGTTATGCACGTTGATATGACCGTTAATACCAGGAAGAATATACATGCCCAGTAATTGCCTTCCTCCCCCACACACCGCGCGCACCCAACCCTCCCCGACACTACCGGAAGAACAGGTTTGCGGGTGAGGAAGGCCACGGAATATTGATTTTTCACCTGACTGCTTCACTTCCTCCTCATATTAGCCTGTGATGAGTTAAGGATCTACAACAAGCAGATCTGGAGCGAAGCAATGTAGCTGCGTCCATCTACACGAGGTGGGCTGACGAAGAAAGGCAGGGCCGCCCTCCAGACAGCACCAATATGCACGACCGCCCTTTACTCAAGGTCTGCATGCACTAATACCCTACCCAAAAGACACGCTAGACGCCAGGGTCATGAACTCTGCACCGCCGCCACCACTTCCACTGCCAACTGAGCGCCCCAAGCGCCGACAGGATCCAGGGTGGGTGCGTTCCTCTGTCTGGGCGAGGCGACATGCAGACAGTACCTCTGAGGCCACAGGCACGCCGGGCAGGTGCCTGCCTCCACCCACTGGCACGCAACGCCCAACAGGAGTGTCACAACACCTCCTCTCCTTAGTTTACTTGTAGTTTTAAGACCGAGAAATTTAATGAGCTTCAGCTGAAAGTCTGATAGTTAGGTAGTAGCAGAATATGAGCCAAATTTTAGCTTGAAAAACAACAATATCACCAACAACTCCTCTCCTTACTTTACTTGTAAAGGTTTTTAGACCAAGGAATTTAATAAGCTCTAGCTAAAAGTAGTTTAATGAAGGTAAATAATAGGTAATTAAATATAAACCATTCTAGATTTAATGAGCCAAATTTTAACTTAAAAAAAAACAGCTTTAGCTAAATATAAGTAACAATGGGATGTAAACCATTCCAGATTAGATAATGCCATATTTTACCTTAAAAAACAGCAACATCACCAACACCACCTCTACATAGTGTGCTTGTTGACGTTTTCGGACGAAGAAATTTAATAAGCTTCAGCTGAAGGTTTAATAATAGGTAATAGCAGAACGTAAACCCTCTCTGATGAAATATGTGACAAATGTTAGCTTATTAATATATGAAGTGCTAAATATGTGTACAGTTTTAACTACAATACAGCAAATAAAGTGTTTAGAAATCCCTTCAAGACTAAGTAATGTGCAGAGTTTTAGCCAAAGATTAAATAAATAAAATATATAAATGTTCGCGTTGTGTTTATGCCAGAGTCAGTCTTCTCCATTTAAGGATTTCTTATTAGAATTTTTTCCCCCTGACGGCACATTGTATATTAAAGTCGCGTCGTACATACATATATACTTATAAAAACTTAATGTAAAATAATAATACACGAATAAATGCATCAACAAGTGCACAAATCTTCAAGAGTCAAGCGCGGTTACCGAAAGTGAACAAGTGAATAGAAATGTGAAGGAAAGTGCGTTACTCTCTCTCTCTCTCTCTCTCTCTCTCTCTCTCTCTTTCTCTCTCTCTCTCTCTCTCTCTCTCTCTCTCTCTCTCTCTCTCTCTCTCACACACACACACACACACACACACACACACATGTATAACTATAAATTCTATCATGCACACACACACACACACGCTCTCTCTCTCTCTCTCTCTCTCTCTCTCTCTCTCTCTCTCTCTCTCTCTCTCTCTCTCTCTCTCTCTCTCTCTCTCTCTCTCTACAAGGAGGCGTCCGTGGCCCTCGTGAGACGCAAGTTCACGAGTTCAAGTTTTGTCAAATGTCTCGCCAGTTTTCGAATATTAAGTCGTTCAAAATAAGTCATATTTTTGTCCACATTCCAGTGAGGCGTGTGGCGGACTGGCTGGCTCACTGGTGCATGTTGCGGAGCCTCCAGAGACGTAGAAAAACAAAGAAAAAAAGAGAGAGAGAGAAAAAAATTGTAGATGAAAATATATGTAACAAAACTCAGCATAAAATAAGATAAATAAACAAATAAGTAAGAAAATAGATGAAATAACTAAGATAAAAAAAAAAATCATGTAGCTCTTAAGAGAATCAGACCTCGGGAACAATAGAAAGTAAATATTATACATAACATACGACCTTCGAGAATGTCACCGTAACACTTCACCGTAGCTCCTTGTTTACAAAGTCCTAGAGGTGATGTGTAGATTCATTCACCATAACATTTCAACAATCCCTGGGTTTTGATATGCTGTAGTTCATCCCCTTGTGGTTCATTACGTAGTTCACCCTTTAAGAAATCCTTATAGTACCTTGTTCCTCGTGTACCATAGTTCGCTTTCTTTAGATCCACTCATCATAACAATTCTTACAATGTCTCGGTTTTTATTTGCTTCAGTTTAGCTTGTACGAGTGCATTATGTAGTTCATCCTGTTAAAAGGCCCTTATAACCCATTGTTTCTAATCTGCTAGACTTAATTTCTAGACCCACTCAAATTCCTACAACCTCTGGCTTTTAATCTGCTGTAGTTTATCTTGTACTAGTTCATTACGTAGCTCATTCTGTAAAAAAGACTCTTATAACCTATTGTTTGTAATCTGCTACAATTCATTTTTAGATCCACTTATAAGAACATTCCTGCAATCCTTGGCTTTTAAGCTGCTGTAGTTTACCCAGTACTAGTTCATCCAGTAAAACATCCTTATTATCCTTTGTTTCTAATCTACTGAAGTTCATTTGTAGTTTCACTTATCGCTCTCTTAATTTCACAACCACATCGTATCATCGCCGCGTCTGGGATCTTGTTCACTCTTCCCGTTACTCTCGACCTTGCCTGACCATTTGTGGAGCCAAAGTGCGCTTCTGAGTTACTTTATGTGTTCTTTTATGGACTTCCTGGATGGCTGGGTCGGCGCGGCTTGGTGGCGCTGCTCCGCTCGACGCCCAAAGGTTGTGGGTTTCATCCTGGCTTGAGAAAGCTTGTCGGTGGGAGAGGTAGCGCGCCACACACACACACACACACACACACACACACACACACACACACACACACACACACACACACACACACACACACACACACACACACACTCTCTCTCTCTCTCTCTCTCTCTCTCTCTCTCTCTCTCTCTCTCTCTCTCTCTCTGCCAGTTCGTGTAGAGATGCTGTAACTCAAGTGTTCCTGGTTGACTAGCGATTGACAAATGGGTTTCTTCTGGTGGGGTTTCTTCTGAGGAGGTGGTGCAGCTGTCTGGGAATGCTAACACGTCCCTACAAAACTTCCTTTCTAAACAGGTGACTGGTGCGAGTAATCTCTGGAATGTAGGTAAAAGAGAGACCGATGCGTGGGAAAGGTGGGGTCGAGACTCCGGCTGAACCACTACTGTAATCTGTTTTCTATAACTCTGACCGCTGATTAATTTTAAAACCTAAGAATTAATATTTATGTGGAAAGAAAGCGTCAAAACTCAGACAAAACGAGTGCTACACATTCTGTATAATTTCGACTACGGATTGATTTTGAAACAGAAGAATCAACACTCCCGTGGAAATGTGGCGCCGAGACTGAGACAAAGTAGTGCTGCATATCGTCATTGATTTCGAAACATAAGAATTAACACCCCCGTGGAAAGGCAGCGTCAAAACTCAAGCTAAAGCCACCACTATAATTATACTCTCCTTAATTTCAACTGTGGATTAATTTCGAAACGTAAGAATCACTAACACTCACGTGGAAAGGCAGCATCACCACTCAAGACAAAATCAGTACTATAATTTTGCTCTCCTTAATTTCAACTGTGGATTAATTTCGAAACGTAACAATCATCACTTCTGCCTCATCCTGACTTCCTCTTTCACTTTCCCCACTAATACCCGTAACATTTTTTTCAGCGGTCGGCGGGACGGAGCCTCGGGAGGGAGTAACTTACGCCACACTAATACACGCTTCCAGTGGCGGTGGGTCTGGGTGAGGCAGTGTTAGTTTGAGGCAATGGCTGGGATGATAGCGGTCGGCGCGGGGCTGATGATATTAGGTTGCCGCCGCCCAGCCATCCATTAAGTGCTAGTTGTTGCTGGTTAGCGTTGAAATAAATCACTCTTATCATCTTGGGTTGCTCTGATAACACTCATCCTGCCTCCCTGGGTTGTTCTCCTTGATGTGCTCCGCTAGTGCTACGCTAAGCGTGGCTTTCTGCTATCAAGTCCTCAGTAATGTACACAAGTGGTAGGAAATACGTATGGAATGATAGTGATGGTGGCGCTCATGAGAAGGATGGCAAACATTTCCTTTTACTTAACTTAAACAGGCCGGAAATGTTAAGTTTGTTTTTCCTGCCAGCACAGTGCTCTACTCATCCCGTTAACTATGCGAGGGAGTGTATATTTTCACGCTGTCAACTGCAGGAAGTGTTCTCAAAACTTAGGGTTCTGGTCTGCTAAAACACTACCTTTTTTTTTACGATAACCACGCGATATTAAACAAAACGGTACTCGGATGTGCTTAGAAAAGTTCGCAATCATCACAAAAAGCAGAGTTATGATCTACCAAACATAGCATTTTTTTTCTTTGATGAGACCACAAAATTAAAGACAACTCGACCCAAATGTGTTTTAAAATGTTCACAGGTATCACAAAACACAGGCTTATGATCTGCCAAACACAGCCTTTTTATATAAGATCACAATAATAAAGACAACTTGACTCAGATGTGTCAAAAAGTTTAAGTATCACAAGGCACAGTGTTATCATTTGCCAAACCCACCACTTCTCTGAACAACACCGCAATATTAAAGACAACTCTACTAGGATGTGCCAAACAATGTTCAAAACTATCATAAAACATGAAATTATTATGATCTGTAAAACACCGCCTCTTTTAGATGCCACTACAATATCAAACACAACTCTATTCAGATGTTAAAAGGAAAAAAAAATGTTTATAACTCTCTTCTTTCCATAACTAGAGCATCCCAAACTTTTCACGACAGAGTCACCACAAATTACAGTTTTCGATACACGAGTTTCATAACTATTTTCTCTCCATAACTAGAGCACCCTAAGCTTTTCATGATAAAGGCAGCACAAATTACATATTTTCAATGCGCACAAATATGGACAAAACATAAATTATTAGAATTATTTTCTATTTTTTTCAGCTTTACTTGTTGCGGTTTTGTTCTGCTGTCAAGGAAACGTGTTCGCATGATGGTGGTGGTCGGTGCCGCAAGCATGAGGCATGAGCTGGGGATGATATGGAAGTAACATTAGCGACTCATCTGAGGGATACGATAGATTAAGTTTGGTTAGATTTCGATTAATTCATATTAATTAAGTTCTTTAATTTCACTGCTAATTATTCTTCATGGTATAGATCACGAAGGAAAAAAAAATCATATTTTTGCCCAGAAATAAATAGTCAGTCTCAAAATTGGTAGGCAAAAGTTATTTCTATAAAACCCAGAGCTGGTGACCAGATCCCCCGCCAGGCTGTGCTTGTGTGCTAAGAGACAAGTGACTCCTGACAGACACTTAGAAGACCCGCGGGATGCAGCAATGGGCCGCCGCTGCAGGACGTTCACCTTTTCACTGATGTATGCACATTTTTCCCTCATAATCACTTACAACTTACATACAATTGTTCTTGCACTTGTTTCTTATATATTTCTGTAGATAAGAAAAGAGAAATTAACCTCCTATTCTTTTTTTTCCTTCGTGTCTTCAGGGACTGGCACCTTCAGTGGACTTTTTTTTTGCCGATGTTGTTGTCCCAGACCAGAGCCACTCTTATATAAGAGAGCGAGGAAAAAAAAAAAAACCGTACTCTGAATCTTAATCGAGGCCGACCATAGCAGGAAAAGGATTAAGTGGGATGCCCGGTGAACTTGTATTTATGTTTATCTTATTATAATCTAGTAACATTCTCTCCTCTACATGTTTTCTACACGAGTAACGACATCATTGCGATTACATTTAAGGACATTATTTATAAGCCGCGTTCGTTGAAGAGCCATCTGGCGGCCACTGCTCGGATTAGTGAAGTGTCTCATCATAACATCACTTAGCCTCGTTGCGCCACTGAATCATGCATGACAACAAATGGTCGCGCCTCCCGGGTCTGGCCACCGCTCACCACTGCTGGAGACAACGCGGCTGGCCACTTCCTCGACACCTTCAGGCGATTCCCCTCAGGTCTGGGTCTGGCGGCGCGCACCACGGGCAGAACGTTAGTCGGGTCACCATTACCGAGGCTGGAAGGAACGGGGAACTGTGTGTGTGTGTGTGTGTGTGTGTGTGTGTGTGTGTGTGTGTGTGTGTGTGTGTGTGTGTGTGTGTGTGTGTGTGTGCCTTATAAGGGAGAATGTTATGCTGGCGCGACATTTCACTACTGCTCCCCGCGGGCAGCCCTTCACCGTGACGCAATGCCCTCCTCCCCTCCACCACACACCCCCACACAGCCCAGCCTCCAATATGCTCCCCTCCTTCCTCTCCCTTCCCAAGCAGACCGCCACGCACAGAAAAACTCACGTCACCAGCTTGTCACAACTGGTTAAAGCATCACCCCGCTGGAGAAGACTTAGGGAAAGTTCCGCCAAGTGTTCATTTTCTCCTTTCTCTCTTTGTCTTGTGTAAAATATTTATATTCTCTTGAAGGGAAAGTTCAACGCATTTCCATGTCACTTTCTGAGAGATGCAAGACGTGATGATTTGCGCCCGATAGGCAGAGTGCATCACCGCTCTCCCTCTCTCTCTCTCTCAGCTCGCGTGCTAGTACTCGCATCCTTGAGTTTCTAAATCAGGTAGTCGCGCCTCCCAGGTCTGAGTAGAGCACGCCGTCAGAGAGCTGGGCAAGTTTTTAACATCACACGGAATAATCTGAAACTAATCTGGTGCATTAGTTCTATTACAGTATTCGCGTAGTGATGAAGTAAAGTCTTAACCTTTCGTAAGGCACGTTAGCGACATCCCCCACACTCCCAGCCCCTGGGAACCTCGCCGGGGCAGGTAATCTGAAGCCTGGCAGCCTCGCACAAGCCTCCGGGGGCGTGCGGAGGTGCTGTCAAGTCGGCCCGATCAGAATACTCAAGACAAACAACACTATCATTACTGCCGCTCACCTTTCCTGAAAAATGCTTCCCCGCCAGGGTCCATCTCGCTGTATCGTTGTATCTTCCGTCCGGCGTACATTACTGCCGCCTCAAATTATGTAGCGAACGCATTCTTGCTGAAACGCAGGAAAGTGGCGGGGAAGCGGTCTGTCTGTCTGTCTGTCTGGAGGTGCTTGCGTGCATGGGACTCGAGAGGGAAGACAGAGTAAGGATTTTTCCCTCACCTGGTGGCCGGTACTGGGGTGTGTGCTGCAGGTGGCGGGGTGAAGGGAGGCTGGGGAGGGTAACGGCAGGTGAAGATAAATGATGGGTCGTTTCCATTGTTAGATTGCGTGATAACACAAAAAATGGCGGCGGCGACAAATGTGGAGAGTGGGGAATGTATGTACTGTACGTAGATGGCGGAGGAAGGCGAGGCGAGATGAGGCGACAGTGTTACTAGTGGTGAGAGACCAATGTATGTAAGTGGGCGAAACAGCTGCAGCCAAATGCTAGTGGAGAGCGAGAACAAGTAGGTGGAGGTGATAGCGAACAGGTGGTGGAGAACGTGCCGATGTGGGCGGCATACACAGGTGACAGGTGGGTCCAGGTAGGGCCAGGTGGGGCGCGAGGAGAGGGGGAAGGTGGTGGTGGCGGTGGTGGTTGTGGTGGTGGTGGTTACGGAGGTGAAAGTATTGGGATCCTGGCACCTCGACAATGCCCACCTGGCCGCCTTGAGTTCCACAGCAATAGTCTTTTTAGAGGTAAAGCGAGGGTTGGCGCGACGACTGGCGAGCTGGTTGTGTCTTGGTTGCAGCAGCGGCGAGCAGCGGGCAGAGAGCAGCGGGGAGTGGGACAAGGAGCTGCAGGCAGGCAATGGGTGGCAGGCAGAGAGCAGCGGACGGTGGGACAAGGAGCTGCAGGCAGGCAATGGGTGGCAGGCAGAGAGCAGCGGGTGGCACGCAAGGAGCGGAGGGACATCAGCAGAGGGCAGCGGACGGAGGAAGGACGAGGGGCAGAGAGCAGCGGGCGGGGGAAGGGGCGACAGACAGAGAGCAGCGGGCGGGGGGCAAGGGACGGCAGGCAGACAGCAACGGGCGGGGGCAAAGAGGCGAAGGGGCGGCGGGATCCTTGAGAATCTGCCGCAGTGTCGGGGCCAAAGAACCAGCAGCTGCCTGGCATTATAAAGCCGCCGCGTCCACGAGGGCCGGGGAAGGGAGCGCCGCGGGCTGCTTCCGTATTTGGCGGTGAAATTGTTAATGGGCAACAAAATTGATGTTGCAGCGAGCCGAGACTAAATAAGCATGTGCAAGCGAGAGGAACGACCGACTACAAGCAGGTCAGGACACGTAAATGTAATTGTTTAAACCAATAACACCGAGACTTAACACTTACTTAACATGTATGACGCCGCGCTCTACACCTGACCAACACACACACACGCATACACACACACACACACACACACACACACACACACACACACACACACACACACAAACACACACACACACACACGCACAGCCAATCCTTGGGTAGATTCAAATAGGATTATAAAACAAATATCCCCCATAGTAGGATGCGTCTCCGAGCGTCAAGTGCTCGTCTCACGCGCAATGAAGAAGCGTTTATGAGCGGCATCAAGTGGCTGCTTGGTGTCTACACTGGACGCTTCACGGGATATGAACGGCCGTACACTTGCAGGACCCGCGCCACACAGGCCCGCCTCACGCCGCTTCACGCACACAGAGCGCCCATTGGTAAAATTAACAGCACCCAACACTCCATAACCACACGCTTGACCTCTGCTACCTGCCGAGAGGGTTGGGTCACCCGGGGACTGATAGGGATACAGAGCCTCCCTGTGGCATCCCCCGCCAGGCCTGCCCCTTCCCCCTCCCTAGAGCAGCATTTCGAGGTCACCGTTTGGAGTACTCGCTGCCACACCTACGTCACGGCGTGGCTCAGGTGGCGGGACAGAGAGGAACTGAGGGAGGGCAACGAGGCGGGTGTTGGGGTTAGCGGCAGGGAGGAGGGGCGGCGAGTGGTGAAGTGCTCAGCGGGGAGGCGAGGGCTTTGCGTGGGAGGAGCAGAAGCCCTGCGCTGCGCTGTGTACTCTACCATATGGTTACGCAGCCTGGCGGGATGTGATAATTGAATGACCCATGCTGATTACTGGTGTCTTGTTGTAAGTACAGTATATAGAGCGATAATTCCCAAGCGCTGGCCTGTGACGCAAGTGCTGAGAAGTGTGAACTGAACGCGGCAAAGACGCATCGTGATAAGCAAGTTAGCGAGGAAATGTCATGTCGCGCTGGTCGGGGACGTGAGGAAGTGCAGCCTCATCACGTCCTATGAGTGACAACAGGGCCGCTTTCTCACCACGCCGCCACCTCACTGCCTCCACAAAAACTGGTGGTGGACGTCAGGGAGGAGGATGACGACAGTGACGAAGTGAAGGCGCATCGGACTCTAAGGGAACAGAGGGACTGAGGACCATAATTTGAAACCCTTCTTCGCCGCACCTCCACTACTTTCAATATGCCCTACTTGAAGTTACACGAGTTTTCAAGGGTGTTTTTATGATTCCAGTGAAAATTAACAATATTTCTACATTAAAAACAGGAAAAAATACTTTTGACATCTTGGCTAATCATCTCTGTGGCCTTTGAAAAGAGTCGTGGTGAGAGAGCGAAGTGTTTCAGAATACGAGCTTAAGGAAACACTGCACTGAGGCCACAATAGAGCTGAGCCACTGGCAAGGGTGAGAGGCGGACGTCATGACATCACCAGCATCACACAGGGCAACGTTAAGGAGTTCATGGTCCCCTCGATGCCTCAGTGCGTGGGTCAGTGGCGGTGCTGTAGTAAATTTTAAAGAAAACTTCCTTGATTCTTATACAGTACTTGAGGAGAGGAGACGGAGTACTGAGGTAATGATCAAGACTACTACTGTTAACGTCTGTACTCTTACCTCTCCTGCTCTTCCTTCTTCTCTTCACCCTCCTCCTCCTCCTCTTCTTCTTCCTCCTACTCCTCCTATATCAACAACAATAATAACTACAATAACTATTACTTCTTCTACTACTACTACTACTACTACTACTACTACTACTACTAATTCTTGTCTTCCCTTTTAACTATTACTACTACTACTACTACTACTACTACTACTACTACTACTACTACTCCTCCTCCTCCTCCTCCTCCTCCTCCTCCTCCTACTACTACTACTACTACTACTACTACTACTACTACTCTCCTCCTCCTCCTCCTCCTCCTACTACTACTACTACTACTACTACTACTACTAAAACTCATAAAAGGATGAATTCCCTTTAAAGCTAACACGTCACTCAGTTCATCAGATGAATCACAGACAGAAATACGAGCATTATTGAAGTGCTGAAGCCACATCACTCAGTACCTCCCTTCTCATTCTGAAAGCAGCGCCTCATGAGCCTCACCTCACACCAGCCTTGCCCCCTCGCCTGTGATTGCCCTTCTTACCTCATCTACGGCTCATTTCTTAAAAGCTTACGGGTCTTATCTCGACTTCTTTTAACATGCTCTAGTTGAAATCATTAGATCTCAAGCATGGTTTTTGTGATTCTAGTGATAGTTCATCAAGGTTTCCTGTATCACTTATTTGACAAAAAGACACCACTGAGAACCAGACTTATCATCTCACGGGCCTTTGAAAACAGTGCTAATGAGAGAGTAAAACGTTGCGAAATATGAATTTTAACCAAAGTTACGAGAAACAACACGTTTTTTTTACATTTTCCACTCTATAAACTCATCCAAAATTACTGTTATTGCTGCTTTACTAAACGAAATTCCCTTCTCATTGCATACTGATACGATGTGGGCACAAGACTGTCACCTGCAATATCAAGAAATTAGTCTTCACCTACCATTAGTCTGCGAGACACACTTTTTTTTCCATAAGTAGTTTGTTATTGCTGCTAAACACACTGCAGGCTTTACTAAATGAAATCCATCTCTCTCCATAGACTGACGCGATGTAAGCACGAAATTATCACTGTAGTAATAAAAAATGTGTCAAA
>NC_087168.1:317500-322500 GCF_035594125.1 Scylla paramamosain
CGTCCTTCCCCGCCACGACCAGCCGCACAGCAGGCCGCGCGAGGCTGCTGGGGACACACGGCAAGGACGAGGAGGCGGTGGCGGGAAAGAGGAGAGATAAGGAGGCGGCGGCGGTCTCAGGAAAGAAAAGAGAGGAGGAGAAGGACTAGAAAAGGAAGAGGAAAGATGAGAGGTGAAAGCGGTGGCGGGAAAGAAGTGAAAAGAGAAGAGGAGAGAAGAAGCGAAAGCGAAGCGAAAAGAAAAGATTAGAGGATGTGAAAGCAACGACAAGAAGAAAAGAGGAATTAGAAGTTACAATAAAGAGTTTGTTAAGCAAGATTTGCAAAGAAAGGGAAGATGGAGAGAGAGAGAGAGAGAGAGAGAGAGAGAGAGAGAGAGAGAGAGAGAGAGAGAGAGAGAGAGAGAGAGAGAGAGAGAGAGAGAGAGAGAGAGAGAGAGAGAGAAGTAATTAAGGTCATGCAGTGCTAAAAAGTGACCCACCTCAGCTACCTCCCCTTGTTATGTTGTTATGAACCCCATCTGGTTAAGGATAACTTTCTCTCTCTCTCTCTCTCTCTCTCTCTCTCTCTCTCTCTCTCTCTCTCTCTCTCTCTCTCTCTCTCTCTCTCTGCTTTCATACAGGATAAGAGTGTGTTATGTACAGATACCTACTACTACTACTACTACTACTACTACTACTACTACTACTACTACTACTAATAATAATAATAATAATAATAATCAATATAGCTTCTGCTGCAACAACTGCTGATGGCGCCGCTGCTACAACAACAACAACAACAACAACAACAACAACAACAACAACAACAACAACAACAACATCATCTACTACTACAACTACTACCACCACCACCACCACCACCACTACAGTAGCCACCACCATACACAACTTGCACCAGCAAACCCAACAACACTAAACACCAAAGAATCATACGTAACTAATCCTTCTTTTCACATCACCTTGCCTTTTCTCCCCGCACCAGTGAAGTCAAGTCGCCACAAGAGAAGCGAGCCACACACACACACACACACACACACACACACACACACACACACACACACACACACACACACACACACAGGAACAGCTAAGGGGAGACGAGGCCTAAGGTACAGCTGAGGGTCAAGGGGGTGCTCGTGACAAGTGGGGACCTCAAGGACTTTCGAGGGACCAGCGAGGTTCCGTCACTCATTACTAGGAGACCCATCAATAGCCCTCGCCTCGCCTCTTGTCAATGTGTAGTTTACCTAGAGACTATCCTAGTGTTTGGTGGTGAAGCTTAATTCTTGTTCGAGAGAGAGAGAGAGAGAGAGAGAGAGAGAGAGAGAGAGAGAGAGAGAGAGAGAGAGAGAGAGAGAGAGAGAGAGAGAGAGAGAGAGAGAGAGAGAGAGAGATGCAATAAACATCCTCTAAGTAGTCTGGTTCTCCTTGCATTGGGCCTTATCTCTTCCCTGGACCACCACCACCACCACCACCATCACCACCACCACCACCACCACCAATTCTTGAACACTGACCACGACCACGCCTCTTCCCCTTAGTCACCATTAATTACCTCTCATTCTGCCTCTCCCATTCACCATAATTCTCCTTACCTTGTCCTTCCTTTCCCTCCTTCCCCCTTCCTTCCCTTCCCTTCGTCTTCTTTCCATCATGCTGCCCCTCCTTCCCCTCACAGTCACCTCCATTCCTTGTTTCCTCTCGTCTATCCCTAATAGTAGTCTTATCCTTAACATTCACCCCAAACCTGTTTACTTTTCCCCTTCCTTCCCCTCCCATCCTGTCCTATCTCTTCGTCCTTCACCTCTTCCTGTCCCTGCTTCTCCTCTTTTTACTACACCTCATTCTGTTCCTTCCTTCCTCACCCTTTCACCACCATTCTCATCCTTTTTCTCCTTCACCTCCTTCACCCTCCTCCTCTCCCCCTCCCTAACTCTTAACCCTGCCACTCCCTCTCCCCCTCCATCACTCTCGCCCTTATTGGTCCTGACAAATTGTACTGGTGATATCAAAGGAAGTCAGAACTAATGAGCTAAAAAAACTAACACCAAACTCATAAAGATAAGAGTTTACGATATTTGAAGTAACTGATTTATTTTTTCTTTCATGTGGCGTATCATTTTCTTGGTCTTGGGAAGGCAAAGGAAGAGCAAGTCAGAATTAATGAGCTAAAAGAAAAAGCTAACATCAGAGTTATAAAGTTAAATGTTTACGATATTCTAAGTAACTGTAATTTATTTTTTTCTTTCATGCTGTGTATCAATGGACTGGTCTCGGGAAGGGAGTGGAGAGGTGTGTCTAGGAGCCTTTGTGTGTCTGGGATATCCCTCTCTGTACTGATTATATTGTGCGTCTATGGGATTTCTTTCTTCTTAAACAGGGAAGTCATTGCAAGGAGTTTTGATATAACAGGTTAACATGGAATAGCTGAATAGTCCTTAGTAAAAGAGTAAATAGATGAGGGCCTTTTTATTTTCACAGTCTTCTTATTTCTATATATTTTACGTTTCTTGGATTCCTTTCTTCTTATATATGTATTTGTAAGGGGTTTCGTTAGGGTGACGTGGAATAGGTGGACAGTACAAGGAAACTGATAAAATGAGAGAATTTTCAGGAATTTTCTTATCTTCTTATGTTAAACGATTATGGGACTCCTTTCTTCTTATACAAGGATACCTGCGTAAGGAGTTTCACCAGGATGACGTGGAACAGCTGAGATATACAAGAAAAACTAGAAAATAAGAGACTTTTCTGCAGTTTCCTTATCTTCGTATGTTATTTTGTATGTTTCGTATGCTTAAGGGATTCATTACTTCTCATACAAGGATGCCTATGTAAGAAATACTGCCAAGACGACCTGGAATAGCTGGGTGGTAAATGGAAACTTGAACAAATTAATAAACGTTGATCTTTTCTGTACTAAGGACTCGAGGACAGCTTACCAAACCTTCTTCCGCGGCCATCCCTACCTAACAACAGCTTGGTAGAACGTTGAAACTTAACTAGTACTAGGGATGGTATGGCAGAGGAGGAGGAGGAGGAGGAGGAGGAGGAGGAGGAGGAGGAGGAGGAGGAGGAGGAGGAGGAGGAGGAGGAGGAGGAGGAGGAGGAAAGCCTTAATTTAGTAGTGGGATCGAATGCTTCTCTCTCTCTCTCTCTCTCTCTCTCTCTCTCTCTACTCGTTTATTATCAATCATTAGATTTTTCTTAACCAAACACAAATTATGCCGAGAGAGAGAGAGAGAGAGAGAGAGAGAGAGAGAGAGAGAGAGAGAGAGAGAGAGAGAGAGAGAGAGAGAGAGAGAGAGAGAGAGAGAGAGAGAGAGAGAGAGAGAGAGAGAGAGAGAGAGGATTAAGAGTGATAGATGGAGACTGATGTAAGAAAATTAATAACACTTGGGTCAGTGGAGAAAGAGAGAGAGAGAGAGTGAGGGGAGGGAGTGAAAGAGTGAGAGAGGGAGGGGACAACTAAGTGAGGGAAGGGAGAGGAGGTGGCTGAGGGGAAGGGATATGGAGAAGAGAGGAGGGAACAATGGGAGGTGAGGAGAGAGGTGGGAAAGGGCGCGGTGATTGAGCAAGTGGGTTAATGGTTCTATAGTGAGACAGGGAGACGGACAGACAGATAGACGGAGAGAGAGACAGAGTGACAGAGACGCTGGGAGATGAAGTGACTGTTACCTTTACGTCTTTGGTAAATTTTGATGTTTATGTGTATGAAAGGGATTGTAATGGTAGTGGTAGTGGTAGTGGTAGTGGTAGTAGTAGTAGTTGAAAAAAAAAAGAAAAAGAAAAAGAAGAAAATCAAAAAGAAAAAAAGGAAAAGGAGGAGGAGGAAGAGAAGTAATTTTGTTTAATATTTTAAAGGCCACATTTTCGTCAATAATCAATATAGATCGGAAAAAAAAACTAAAACAAAAAACTGTATCCTAAATATTAACCCACGAGGAGCGCCACAATTCACTTCATTGTGTAACCCGAGACGATTTGACGGAACGCAAGTCAACCTACAGACCCCGTCACTCCATTTAGCTCTCAGTGGCGTCTTTCCAAATTATACTCTTGTAATCTTGCACCAGACCGTTTTATTGAGCTTGAGAAGAAACCAGAGCAGGCCAAGGGTTGTCGAGTCAATCACTCAAATGGTGCACTGGGACGAGGAAGCACAGCAATGACTTGAAAGTAATTTATAGTAAAACTTTATTGAGATATATCATAAAACATTAAATTAAACATCAAATTAAACATTAAATATATTAAAAAACAAAACAAAAAAGAAATAAAAACTCGAATAAGGAAGGACGACAGTAACTTGGAGGTAATTTGTTGTAAAAATCTATAGAGATATATTGTAAAACATTAAATATATAAAAATAAAAATAAATAAATAAATAAATAAATAAATAAATAAATAAATAAATAAATAAAAGGTCGAATAACAGTAAATAGGAAGAAAATCTTTTGACATATCATAAAATATCGAATAATTCAAATAAACACTAAAATCGAAACGAAAAAAAAGAAAAAAAAATACATACACTTTCTTTTTAGAATATCCGGATGTTTTGAACGGGAAACAGTCGGACTACAGATGAGAGATGAGCAATGCATACGTAGTGAATAGTAATCAAGCCAATTTGTAGATCGAATTTCCGCTCGTGGCAATAAAAGAAGCTGAATTGAATTTAAATGAGTCAGTGATGTAGAAAACACAGACTAAATAGAATAATACTTTCATTTCTCTACATATTTCTCTCTAAGGAAGAATCTTAACATGTATTATTTGTGTACACAGTAATATGTAACTCTGTACAATTGGCTGGCACATTTCTTTCATTGTGTTCTGTCATAGATGTTTGTACGTATTTTTCTTCTCAGGTTCAGGGGAAGCTTCGGCTTGCTGGACCTGGCTTTTCCACCACTGAAACATACAATACTAAATGGTCAAATAAAAATCATTCAACCAATCAATCTGTCCAAATGTTAGAAAATTTAATGTACT
>NC_087168.1:330000-332500 GCF_035594125.1 Scylla paramamosain
TTACTACTACTACTACTGCTACAAGGACTGCCATATTTAGACCTAATGACTGCTTGCAGGTTTCCTTATTTCCTTACGAATTACTAATACTACTACTATTACTACTACTACAAGTATGAATTTCCGCAAAAAAAAGTGAAAATGGTCGGAAGGAGAGCGGCCGGCGGGAGAAGCGTCCAGACGTGACCTGCGGGGACTAATAAGAAAAAAAAGGCGAAAACAGAGGAAGATGTTGAGTGAGGGAGGCGGTGAGTGGAGCCCGCGCATGGGGTAAACACGGAGCTGACCGCCTGACCTTATGGAGGAGGAGGAGGAGGAGGAGGAGGAGGAGGAGGAGGAGGAGGAGGAGGAGGAGGAGGAGGAGGAGGAGGAGGAGGAGGAGGAGGAGGAGAAAGAAAAAGAAGAGGATATTACCGTCCACCCTTTACCCACACAAGCGAGGTCGTGAGAAGCGAGGGAAGGAGTGGAGGGAGGGTCTTGAGACGACAGAGAGAGAGAGAGAGAGAGAGAGAGAGAGAGAGAGAGAGAGAGAGAGAGAGAGAGAGAGAGAGAGAGAGAGAGAGAGAGAGAGAGAGAGAGAGAGAGAGAAGCAAGCATGGAAGAATTTATTTTACATGTACACTTTAACATTTTTTTTGTATTCTTTCTTGTTTAGGTAAGGATGGTATTAATTCTACTCGTATGTTTTGTTTAGGCTAAGCAACACTGAGATATAACATTATGTGCTATCTCCTCTCCGCCAATAGAAGCCCTCCACGGTAAAATTGTACGTGGGTTCATTTGTTGGTGTACACTGGAAGGAGAGATCATTGAGCCGTGACAAGCCCCGCGCTCCCCTCTCCCTTGCCCTGACCAAAGTGGCGCGGCAGTGTGTGTGTGTATCAGCAGGAAAATCACACGACGAGAGAAAGAAAATGATCAGCGAGGTGTCCGCGAGGCAATACAATTTTATTCATTCCTTGGCTGGAACTGTAATTTAGATTTTACCTCCCTCCTCCTCCTCCTCCTTTTCTTTATTTAAATCCAGTTATTGGAGTTCTCATATTAGTTATTTACCTTTTAATTCCAATATTAGAAAAAAGGTGAGAAACTTTATCAGGTGGTGGAGGAGATGAAGAGAAGTGGAGTAAGAGTTGAGGGGAGCAGGTGGTGGGTGGGAAGGTGAAGGAAGCGATGATACACAGTTGGAGACGAAGAGTTGACACGCTCAGGCATATCTACTCAGCTGAGACAAGTGCAGGTGACAGCACTGAGACAACACACTGCCTGGTGCAATGCGTGACTCTTAAGCTGTCGGGTCAAGGTGTAAGCCGAGTACTGAGTTGTGGCGCCGCAAGAACGAGCTAACATAGCAATGAGTGTGTTAAACTTTTCTTTATTTATTTCTATGACGTCTTGTCAAGCTTAACAAAATGGTATGATGCAAGTGCAAGTGTATAATATCGAAAGACACTACTGACGGAAATAAAGGAATCAAGTTATTTCCTTTAAGTGCTTCACATGTCTGGGGGGTTTTCACTCATACCGCTCTTCTAGATAGGGTGGAATTAAAAGCTTTTCGTCTCATCAGCTCCTCTCCTCTATCTGACTGTCTTCAGCCTCTCTCTCATCGCCACAATGTTGCATTTCTATCTGTCTTCTATCGCTATTTTCATGCTAACTGCTCTTCTGATCTTGCTAACTGCGTGACTTTTTAGTAAATTTCCTTATATTAAACAAAAAATATCTCGTGTTAGTGAAAGAGAGCAAAAAAGTGTCACATTACCATTACTAGTAAAGAAATTAAGAGTAAACACTTCCTCTTCCACTAATAAAAAGCGTTGAAGTTGCCTTTCAGTATATATCCGCCTTTTATTTTTGCATACCGTCGTTAATGGTCAAGAAGTTAAGAGAAAGCACTGCCTCTCCCACTAATAAAAAGACGCGGAGCAGCTTTACCCCATGCCGGGTCTCAACGCACGGCCGCCTCGCCATAGCAGGGAGCAGAGCTGATTTCACCGCCACGCACCAACCGGCACTCAGTCAGTCAGGTATTCGCGCTGAGGTCACCGGAGTTTAATATTCAAAGCACTGAAGGTCCCGACGAAGTGACCACAGAGAGTTCGGAGAGGACGCGGCGAGGCAGTGGCTAGATTTATTCCCTTACTAAAATAGGGTCGTGAAAATGTGGTCACTTTTAAGAGCGAATCGCAAGCGTGTGTTTACTGCGAGCATTCCAGGTGCGTGATGGTGCTGCCGCGCTATCCCACCGGTAAACACACGGGTGCACACACACACACACACACACACACACACACACACACACACACACACACACACACACACACATACTTTTCTCTTTCCTTCATTTCAATTCCTTGCGTCCCGTCTGTGTGAAAGGTTGTAAATCAGCACAGGTGGAGGAGGAGGAACTGTACGTGTGTGTGTGTGTGTGTGTGTGTGTGTGTGTGTGTGTGTGTGTGTGTGTGTGTGTGTGTGTGTGTACTGTGTGTGAGGGGCG
>NC_087168.1:337500-345000 GCF_035594125.1 Scylla paramamosain
ACCGGGGAAGCTGGGAAGTGTTTTTTTTTTCTTCTTTTTTTTTCTTCAATTCATCATTCTTTCTGTTCATCACGGGCCGAGAAGGTGTGGACAGACTTTTACATTATTTATTCATTTATTATTATTTTTCTTTTTTTTTCGTATCTTGTCTCTTCCAACTTGTTTTGATTTAAGTTTGCCTGTTTTACAAAATAATGGTTACTCTCTCTCTCTCTCTCTCTCTCTCTCTCTCTCTCTCTCTCTCTCTCTCTCTCTCTCTCTCTCTCTCTCTCTCGCAATATACTGATTAATCGTTTTCCCATTTGTTCAAATTATAATATTCTCTTGCCCATCACAATAATTATGATCACAGGGACTAGTAACATCTCTCTCTCTCTCTCTCTCTCTCTCTCTCTCTCTCTCTCTCTCTCTCTCTCTCTCTCTCTCTCTCTCTCTCTCTCTCTTTAATATACTGATCTATTATTTCCCTATTTGCTGTAATCACAGTATTTCTTGGGTTTCAAAATAAGCACGTTCTCTCTCTCTCTCTCTCTCTCTCTCTCTCTCTCTCTCTCTCTCTCTCTCTCTCTCTCTCTCTCTCTCTCTCTCGCTCTCGCTCTCACAACGTGCTAATCAAGTCTCGGGGAAATATGCGGCTTCAAAATGACTTGCCATGAAGCAGTCTGGGTTTGTTCAGCCTTACGACCTGTGCCAAGCCTCCATCCCTTCCTCCCTCTTCCCTCTCTCCCTTCCTCTCTCTTCCCTCTCTCCCTCCCTCCCTTCCTCCCTCTTCCCTCTCCTCTCTCCCTCTTCCTTTCCTTCTTCTTCTTCTTCTTCTTCTTCTTCTTCTTCTTCTCTCTCTCTCTCTCTCTCTCTCTCTCTCTCTCTCTCTCTCTCTCTCTCTCTCTCTCTCTCTCTCTCTCTCTCTCTCTCTCTCTCTCTCTCTCTCTGGCTTTCCACTCTATCAGACACTACCTTCCACATCCTTCCCTCTCAGACACTCCCTCCATCTTCCTCCCTCCCTTCCTCTCGCTTTTCTCTCTCCCTCCTTGACTATTTAAGAGTCTCCCTTCCTCCCTCCCTCCCTCTCAGACATTCCCTCCCTCCCAAAAACCTCCTTCCTCCTTCTTCTCTCCTCGGTAACTCCCTTCTTCCCATCTCCCCTCTCTCACAGACAATCCCTCCCCTTCCCTCCTCCTTTCCTCACGGACACTCGCTCCCTTCCTCTTCTCTCTCTGTTCTCTCCCTTTCACAATTTTCAGCTTTTTATAAAGACATTTTCCCTCGATGCAGTGCAGCTGGCGAAGTGATGCCGGCGACAGGAACATCAATTAAAGCGAGGAGACAAGCACATTTTTTCCCTCTTCTCTCGTATATATATTTCCCCCCCCCTTTCTCTCTCTCTCTCTCTCTCTCTCTCTCTCTCTTTCTCTCTGACTGACTGGTATTTTTCACTCTTCTATTTTTTTTTTAGCCTTTCTTTTTTTCCTTCTAATTTCACTTGTCTCCTTTTCTCTTTTCTTTTCTTTTAAATTTCTCTGACCTTTTCCGTTTTTCTACTCCTCGTTCTTCTCTTTTTTTTCCTCCTTCACCATGCTTTCCTTTTGTCTTAATTTCCTTCATTTTTCCTGGACTCTTATATTTTCTTCTTTCCTTTATCCTTCCTTGAAATTTCTCCTCTTCCTCCTTCGCTTTTCCTTCTCCACACTTGTTTTTTTCCCTCTACTTTACTTCCCTTCTCTCTCTCTCTCTCTCTCTCTCTCTCTCTCTCTCTCTCTCTCTCTCTCTCTCTCTCTCTCTCTCTCTCCCTCCATTTCTTCCTTTCATATATAAATACTTGCTTTCTTAGTCTTATTTCCTCTGTTCTCTCTAATTTCTTCTATTTATTTTACTCTTTTCCTATGACTGTTCTATCCCCTCTTTCTATCCTCGTTTAATTTCTCTCCTATTACTTTTCCTTTATTTTTTTCCTGATTCTTATTTATTCATCCCTATTCTTCCTCATCCTTTTTTTTCTTTTTTCTTTCTTTCACTCTTCCCTGTGTTATTTTCCCTCACTAGCGTCCTATCAATCTTTTTTTCCCTGTCCTATTAATAACTTGTCAAATTTCTCCTGTTTCATTTTTCATCCCTCCTATTTCTCCTTAATCTGTCCTCTTTTTTTTTTCCTGTTCTAATTCACTTTTTTTTTTTCCTCCAAGCGTCAGTCATAGGTTGTCTATTCTCATTTCCTCTTCTTTCTCTCCTGTTCCTCCTCGATCTTTTATTTATTTTTCTCTCTATCTTTTTTCCATCTGTTCCTTTCCTTTGCTCCCTTTTCTCGTTCTGTCCAGTCTTTTCTTTTGTTTCCTCTCTCTTCTCCTCCTCCCCTATTCCTTCTCGACCTTCCTTTCTTTCTCTCTGTCCTCCACCACTTCCTTTTCTTGTCCTGTCATTTTTTTTTTCTCCCTGCGCCAGTAATAGCTTCTAAATCTTCCCCGTTTTCCTTTTCTTTCCTATTTCTCTAATCTTCCTTTTTTTTTTCTTCTGTTCCTCTGTTCTTCGTCACCCCCTTATCTCGTCCTTTTAAACGTTTTCTTTCTCTCCCTTGCCTACATCACTCCCTTTCCTCGTCCTATCCTATTTTTTTTTCCTTTCTTTTTTCCCTCACAAGCCAGTGACAGTGACAGCGAGCAGTGGCGGGGCGAGGCTGCAAGGTCCGCGCGGCTCACTGACCTCGGCTGCTCCCATGACCTCCAATGCGTGTCCTGTTCACTCTTGCTTAATCATCGGGTTCCCTTGACTCTGACTCGCTGCAGACACACTTAATATATAACGGTGATCATGCTGGGTCTCATAAACCACCTAGATGTACAATTACTGCGGAGTTGGGAGAGGGAGGGATGGGGAGAGGCACGGAGGGGAGGGAGGGAGGGCAGATCATCGCCATCACTCCCCACAAAGGCAATCAGATAAAAGGTGGTGCATTATAACATCGGACATAATCAGCGACTGCGTGGACGAAGACGAGGAAAGTTGCCGGTCTGCTTGCGATCTGGGAACAAACCACGACCTCTCCCTTCTTCTTCTTCCCCGTCCTCCCCTTTCTCTCTCTCTCTCTCTACAGTCTCCGCTCTCTCTATCTCTCTCTCTCTCTCTCTCTCTAGCTCGCTCTCTCCCCAAATCTTCTTTTCGTGACTCAGACATGACTAACATTCATTCCTCTCCGCTTCCCTCGTTCCGTTTTACACGATACTCTCTCCCAGCTGGTCTGACGCCCTCTCATCCACTCCTCACCCTCACCCTTCCACCAGCCTGCCTCACCCCTCACCCTCACCCTCCACCGCCTCATCTAACTCACTCACTGACGTCTTGGGTTCTCAGCATGCCACATTCTCTCCAGTCTCCTCTAAATTTGCCTACAGTTACCTAAAACACCACATCCTGCCTCACAACCTTACCCCCTCATGACTGCAACGAGTCTACCCTAACCCCCTCCCCTCCAGAGCACCGCAGCCTGTCCATTTTGCAATCTCACGTCCCCTCCAGCCTGCAATGATCCTGCCTCAGCTCCCAGAACACCACAGTCTGCCTCGTATCTTCAGCCTGCTTCACTACAATCTCTCGTCCTCTCCAGCCTGCCCCAGCCCACAAAACGCCACAGTCTGCCTCGCGCCCCGTCTCCCTCGTCTGCGGGCTAGGGTGAAGGTCGCGATGGATGTGGGATCTGACCCGTTCGCATGACACTTGCCCTCCGTGACCCCGTGCTGATGCCCTGGCGCGAGGAGGCGAGCGAGCGAGAACCCGGGACCCCGTCTTAAGCTATTACTATGAACATGAAAACATTCTTGGAAACTCCAGTAACTTTCACTGGAGTATGTTAAAAGAGAGAACAGGCCTTTTAAAATAATAATAATCATAAAAAAAACACCCTTGGAAACACCAATAATTTCTACTATAATCTGTTACAGACGTAGAATTCTTGTTAATCTATTACTAGTATCATAAAAACAAACCCGGAAACTCCAATAAAGTCCATTACACCCTGTTGAAGGTTCAAAATCCTTGTAAAATTAAGACAGGAATCAAGAAAACCGCTTTGAAAACTCCAATAACTCCCACTAGATCCTGTTAGAGTAGCAGACACAAGGCGCCGATACGTTCAAGAATGCTTTCCTGAATCCTGAGCCTCACGCAACCCTAAACAATATGCTTAGCTGCTCACGCGGTATAAAATAAAACAGATGACACTGCAGTGCTTCGTAAATCGCGACGTTTTTTTCCTTTCTCCGTGGCTTGCGTGTTGGTAATGTTGCGTCGCTTACAGCTTCATCCTGCTACTCATGACGGCCTGTATAAAAGAAAAGGATGGTAATTGACTCTAATGCCGCGATACAGGACCAATTATCTTGTGAGTCATCTTTCTATGTTGATCAGAAGGTCGCCGGATGAGTCCACGCCGCTGATCAAACAAAACAATTACCAAGCTATTACTGACCGTCCCGCCACGCCTCGCCTCGCCTCTACACACACAGGCCTGCACTCTCAAATACTTTGCTCTCTCATCACGACTATTTTCAAAGGGCACAGAGATGATTAGCCGAGTTCTCAAGAGTGCTTCTCTTGTTAACAATGTAAAAATCTTGTTACTGTCACTAAAACTTTTAAACAACTTTAAAATCCGTGTAACTTCAACTAGAGTCTTTTGAAAGTGGTCTAGGCGCGGCGGCGAAGTGTTTCACATTGTGTATGGTGCTCAGCCACACGCAGCCGTCTCATTCATCCCCAAAGTCAATGTCTCTGCGGGCTTCTCATAATTGCTTTCTATAGGCCAATGGTCACAAAATTATCTCGTTGATATAAAATTCTTACAACAATAAAACTCGTTCTATTCTTCTATATATTTTTTTTTAAGGCCTGACTTTGCGAAAGCAAATACTAACAGAAAAATATAGACATTCCTGATCGCATTTCATTGTTCAAGAGAAAAATAAAAAAAAAAAAAAAAAAAAAATATATATATATATATATATATATATATATATATATATATATATATATATATATATATATATATATATATATATATATATATATATATATATATATATTGACGGGAAAATTTGAGATGACTGGCACATGGAAAGCAAATGTGAACAGAAGCATACAGATATTTGTAGTTCATTGTTCCAGAAATTAAGCATCGACGGGAGAATTTTACGATCACTGGCGTATAGGAGGCAAACAAAACTCTCTAATAAACACTCACACATGAAAACTATTACTGTCTACTACCAGAAAACCTTACGTCGACACACAATGAAACACTGCCGGGAGAGGAGTTACACACACACACACACACACACACACACACACACACACACACACACACACACACACACAAATCGGTCTTCGCGCCCTCCCCAGCCCGGCAGGTCATCTCGTGCATCAGCGGGTAATGAAGACTCTCTCCCTGTCTGATTGTACACACTCTTCCCTCAAAATAACCCGACTTTTATCAGCTGGAGAAATCTTGGTACCAATTTTTTCAGATTTCGTGGCCAGCTTTTTATCTGGAGCAAGTTCACAGAGAGAGAGAGAGAGAGAGAGAGAGAGAGAGAGAGAGAGAGAGAGAGAGAGAGAGAGAGAGAGAGAGAGAGAGAGAGAGAGAGAGAGAGAGACTATCCTACTCCTCCACCCTGGTCGCTAGTTCAGTGGTAATTGTCTTGCCTGTCACTTGGACGGCTGAGGTTCGCGCCCCGTTCGGACGGCAAAAGTTTTTCCTTGCTGACCGAGAAGTGAGTGTCCGTCCTCCTTCAGCAAGAGGGTGATGGAGTGTGAAGGTCTTAAGCTCATAGATTTTAATGCTTTTCTCTCTCACCAAGGCTGTTTTCAAAGGTCGCAGAGATGATTACTCGTGTTCTAGTGTTTGTATTACTGATGATGATGCAGAATCCTTGTTAAACTATCACCATAATCATTAAAAAAAAAAAAAAATGCACATCTGACAACTTCAATATCTTTCGAATCCTTATCAAACTACAAACAGGATGATGGAAGCACCCGTGAAAGCCTCAGTATCTTCCACTACAGCCTGTTAAAGTTAGCCGAGATCTTTGCACTGCTCCAGATAGTATAAACCCTCTCTAACGAGCTTGGCCTTATGTGCCTTCCTCAGTCACACCCATTACAAACATGTCCTCTTTCACTGCATCCATAAACATTCTCTTCGTGTTCCTTCTTCTTTTTTTTTTTTTTTTTGCAGAGTAGATCTATCTCTAGCATCCTTCTCCCCACACATTCACGCCTCACCTCTTGACATCCCTAAACCTTCTCTAAAGTCTTCCTTCCTTTCTCCTGCCGGGTAGATTCATCTCCACCACCTCTCTTTCCACATACTCCTCGTCGAGATAAGACGCCTAAAAAAGTTTGCAAATAAGAATCTCAACTTAGAAATCAGACTATATACATTCTAATCTCTCCCCTGCAGGGCACAACTGGCCATCACAAATCGAGCAAGTGATCCTGAAGACATGCAGACAAACCAGTACCTACACTTCATACACTTACACCTACACACTCTTAAATACCAAGCTAATAAAACCACAGTCTGAGCAGCGGCAGCAAGGGAGCCGAGGAGGGGCGGGTTACTTTGCTTACAATAATTACTGCCTTGCTCTGCCCTCCACAACCTGCCGTGCACCTGTCCGCCGGCCTCCTTATCGTGCTAATTGAGCGGGCGCAGAGCCAAGCGGGGGCCGGGACGATTATGATACTATTAATTTTGACTCGGTCTTAACACTGATGAAAACACGCCGGGTGAGCCGCGGACTGACCAACCAAGTGGGAGGTGAAGAGGAAGCCTGGGAGGTGGTGTGCGCTGGCTTACTTGGTGGCCTGAACTGACTGAGTTATATTACTATGGGTCGTATTCTGAAGCACTTTGCTCTCTCACCAAGACTGTTTTCAAAGGCCACACAGATGATTAACCGAGTTTTCAAGAGTGTTTCTCCTGTTAATAATATATAAATCTTGTTAATCCGTCACTAGAATCATAAAAAAAAAAAAAATATCCTTAAAAGTTGTAATACTATGGTTGGTATTCTGAAGCACTTTGCTCTCTCACCAAGACTGTTTTCAAAGGTCACACAGATGATTAGGCGGGTTTTCAAGAGTGTTTCTCCTGTTAATAATATATAAATCTTATTTATTAATCCATCACTAGAATCGTAAAAAAAAACATCTTTAAACATCCGTGTAATTTCAACAGCAGCCTTATGAAAGTATTGTACGTGCATCGAAGAAGCGCTTCAGAACAAGGTTGTATGGCTTACGTATATACTTATACGAGTAAGCTTACTTCTTTCATACATATTTTCAAAGGCAACAGAGATTAGAAAGATTTTCATCAGGCATTCCTACTTATGTGCAGAATTTTTGTTAAACTATCACCTTAATCATGAAAACACCCTTGAAAGCCAGAGCAACTTCCACTTAAAAATGCTAGAGATAAGACGCAGATACGCTTTCCCTACTGACTAA
>NC_087168.1:350000-365000 GCF_035594125.1 Scylla paramamosain
GTATGTGGGAGTGTTTTGGGTGTCTGGGTGTGTGTGTTGGGAGTCTATGTATGTGTTGGGTGTTCTGGGTGTGTGTTGGATGTGGGGTGTGAATTGTGTAGAATCTTAAACATTTTATTCTTTTATCACGAGTATTCATAAAGGCCACGATGATAAGTCAGGTTTTCATTTTTTTCCCTGTTAGTGGTGAACAATTCTTCAACACTGTTCTCTCATCAGGAATAATTTCAAAGGCCACGGAGATAAGCCAGGTTTGCATGCATATATATTTTTTCCTACTAAAGAGTTACGTTAAACTATCACTAGAATCATGAAAAGTTGAAAACTCTCGAATAACAGTAACTTCCACAAGACAGTGACGAAAATACGAGAGCAGACGGTGGAAACTTTTAAGAGCATAAGAAGACATCAGGCGTACACGTGGCAGTCCCTCTATAAGACATATGGGTACCTATACCTATTGCCACCTATCATCCCCAGCTTAGTGTGATGGAGAGGCAGTCACCGCAGCTTGAAAACTTGGCGGTGCAAACAGGAATCCGCTGCAACAGGTCTCATAAATGCTTGCCTTCCGACACACACACACACACATACATACACACCCCAGATTTCACTCCTCTTCCTCCGGTTAAGTTTGTTTCTCTCTCTCTCTCTCTCTCTCTCTCTCTCTCTCTCTCTCTCTCTCTCTCTCTCTCTCTCTCTCTCTCTCTCTCTGATTCCACTGTTTTTTATTTCTTAATTCTGTTCTCACCTATTTTTTATTTAACTTCTTCCACCCTCTCTCTCTCTCTCTCTCTCTCTCTCTCTCTCTCTCTCTCTCTCTCTCTCTCTCTCTCTCTCTCTCTCTCCTGACATCTTACTATATTCATGTCTTTTTTTATGAGGGGCAAGTCTGATAAAGAAATGCATGTAGTCGGGTAAGCATGATGATGATGATGATGATGATGATGATGATGATGATGATGATGATGATGAATGATGAATGATGATGGTTCTTGACGCGACCCTGCCTCCTATCCTCCCTTCTCCCTTCCCTCTCCCTCATTCACCCATGACCGTCTGCTGCAGCGCGGGAGAAGTGAAATGCCACAGTGGAAGAACAAGGACAGAAAAAAAAAAAAAAGTAAATAAATAAATAAAAAATAAATAAATAAATAAAAAAAATGTTCATGTAAGATTCGGATTGTGCTTTTAAATGTTCGGCTGCTTCATTTCGACTATTTTTAACAGGTTGTGGTGGATCTTACTAGGATTTTCAGTGTTTTATGGCTCTACTGATAGCTTAGGAACACGCTGTAATGGAAGCAATTAGTTTTTTTCAAGGGTGTTTTCGTGACGCTAGTAATAGTTTAACAATGACCTAGAGGAAGTTGTTCAGATTTCCCCGGATGGTTTTATAATTCCAGTGGTAGATTAACAAGAATTCTGTCAACTTAACAGCCTCTAGTGGAAGGTATTCTGATTTTCAAGGGAGTTTTCGTAATGCTGATAATAGTTTAACACGTATCTAGTGGAAGTTATTGTGATTTCCCAGGATGGTTTTACGATTCTAATAGACTAACAAGAATTTTGTCCCCTTATCTAGTGAAACGTATTCTGATTTTTAGGGGTGTTTTTGGAGATTCTGATGTAATTTAATGAGGGTTTTGTTCATTTAACTGCCTCTACTGTAAGTTATTGGGATTTTCATTTTCAAGGATGTTTTAATGATACCAGTGATAGTTTAACAAGGATCCTGCACCTTCAACACGCCCTTGTGGAGATAATTGGGATTTTCAAGGGTGTTTCTTGATTGTGATATAATTCAACAAGGGTTTAGCTCCTTCAACACGCTCTAGTGGAAATTATTGGGATTTTAGAGGATGTTCTTATGATCTCAGTGATAATTCAACAAAGATTCTACATACGCTGGAAAAAAAAAAACGAAAACCAAATAATAATCTTTGTAACCTCTTAAAAAAAAAAAACTCAAGCATTTAAAAATATGAACCTGCAAGAGATAATGAATATGGCAGTTTTGCATCCAGATCAAGTTTTGCCGAACACGCTGCCAAGAGTCACCGTACGTCGCTTGGCTGAGTGCCGCCGCCCCGCCTCACTTAGCGGTGCTTCGACACTCCGAGCAGAACCTGATGTGTGTGTCTGAGCAGGGAGGGAGCGAGCATGCCAACACCACATGCCTCATTGCCTCTCACACCTGCAACATTGGTCTCTCTTTCTTTCTTTCTTTTTTTCTCTCTATTTGTCTCTATGTCTCTGTGTCTGGAAAATCAGTATCTCTCTCTCTCTCTCTCTCTCTCTCTCTCTCTCTCTCTCTCTCTCTCTCTCTCTCTCTCTCTCTCTCTCTCTCTCTCTCTCGCTACCGCTTGAAAATTATCATGATCAATCGACATGCTGATGATATGCATATATATATATATATATATATATATATATATATATATATATATATATATATATATATATATATATAATGCTGATGATATGCATATATACTCGTATATATATATATATATATATATATATATATATATATATATATATATATATATATATATATATATATATATATATATATATATATATATATATATATAGAGAGAGAGAGAGAGAGAGAGAGAGAGAGAGAGAGAGAGAGAGAGAGAGAGAGAGAGAGAGAGAGAGAGAGAGAGAGAGAGAGAGAGAGAGAGAGAGAGAGAGAGAATGGAATATATATATATATATATATATATATATATATATATATATATATATATATATATATATATATATATATATATATATATATATATATATATATATATATATATATATATATATATATATATATATATATATATATATAGAGAGAGAGAGAGAGAGAGAGAGAGAGAGAGAGAGAGAGAGAGAGAGAGAGAGAGAGAGAGAGAGAGAGAGAGAGAGAGAGAGAGAGAGAGAGAGAGAGAGAGAGAATGGAAGTGGACACACACACACACACACACACACACACACACACACACACACACACACACACACACACACACAGAGTAACCCAACACGAATGGAGAAGGACGAGGTGGAGATGAAGTGAGGCGCCTTACCCCTTCAGCCTTGACCTTTGCTCCTCCCACCCCCCTACACCTGCTGCTAATGGCACAGGGCAGGGGAGAGTGGGGGAGGGGCCTCTACCTGTCACAATGCTCCTCAGCCCATAGACTAAAGAGGCACACCCAGCCTGGCCTAAACATTCCATTGTTATTTATACTCTTGCAATTGGTGGTGGTGGTGGTGGTGGTGGTGGTGGTGGTGGTGGTGGTAGTAGTAGTAGTAGTAATAGTAGTAGTAGTAGTAGTAGTAGTAGTAGTAGTAGTAGTAGTAGTAATAGTTATTGTTGTTGTTGTTGGTGTTGTAACAGCAGCAATTGTAGAAATATATGGTACGTAGTAGTAGTAGTAGTAGTAGTACTAGTTGTTGTTGTTGTTGTTGTAGCAACAATAGTAGAAACATAGAGTACGTAGTAGTAGTAGTAATAGTAGTAGTAACAGTAGTAACAGTAGTAGTAGTAGTAGTAGTAGTAGTAGTAGTAGTAGTAGTAGTAGTAGTAGTAGTAGTAGTAGTAGTAGTAGCAGCAGCAGCAGCAGTAGTAGTAACAACAGTAGTAGCAGCAACATTAACAGTAGTAGTCGAGGTAATAAATTCCTTTGCAACCGTTCCCTTTCTCTTAGTTTCATTCACCACAATTCCTTTTAATTAACCGCATACTCCAGTCATTTTTTCCTATCACTGCACTATACAGGTTTAATTAATCCACTGCTTGCCTCAGCGGTCACCTACATACATCCCTTTAGCAAGTCTTCACGCCTGTCTCCGGAGTTCTTCCATTGCCTCTTCTCAGACACTGCCAGTCCTCTCACAAGACTCCTTGCTCCGGATTAAACCAGCGGGGGGACTCGAGTGAACCCAAGCCCTATTCTTTACAATGGTGGGGCTCCTGTCTGCCTCTCGACTCCCTCCCTGATGCCGCGGCGAGGGAATGACAGTGACTCCTATTCTTAAGCACTTGGGGTTTTCATTAGACTGTTTTCAAAGATCACAAAGATGACTAGTTGGGTTCTCAAGGGTGTTTTTCCTATTGGTGATGCATAATCCGGGTTAAACTATCACTAGAATCGTGAAGACACTCTTGGAGATGTACAGTAACCTCCTCTAAAGTCTACGGAAGATGTCGCGATAAGACGAGGAAATGTGTGTGTGTGTGTGTGTGTGTGTGTGTGTGTGTGTGTGTGTGTGTGTGTGTGTGTGTGTGTGTGTGTGTGAAGCGTGCCAGCGTTGTTACTTGCGAAGCTTTGTACGATGTCTGCCTCTCCTTGCCTTGCCTTGCCTTGCCTTTCCTTGCCTCACCTTGCCTCTCCTCACCTCGCCTGACCTCGCCTACGGTCCCATAAACCTGCCCACTCCCTCCCTCCAAGGCAAGACAAATGTGAATAAGTAATAAGCGCGCGCGTGTTATTTGCATGTTCGGTTCCCTTATCGCTGCATTTTGGAAGGCGGCTGGCGGGGGTCCTTACCTTCGCAGCCTTTCAATGCACGTTTACTGGCCCTCACGAAACACACTCGCTCTCCACCTCTTGTTGCCCCAGCGAGTGATAATAGTTTGTGAATTAAGCTTAGGAACGAACCAGCATGGGATGTGAACAAAGGTATGATGAGGAAAACACGTAATAACACAGAATAACTTAGGATAGAGGCGCCGATCAAAGCTCAATATGTGAACAGCAAAGGGTGTACAAGAAGCGAGTAACTGCGCATCCAACAGCTCCCCCCAACAAAGCTAGGATCACCAAAGGAGTCTATTTAAGGCTTTAGGATCACTTAACGCATTGGACACAGCGTATAATTTATGCATGAACCACTTGAGTCTAGATAGCAGGGAGTGACCGCGTGTTTGGGCGGCGGCGCCAAGGTGCGAGGCGGCAGGTGGTGCGTGGAGGGCACTGGGGAGCTGATAGCGGGCGGCAGGAGTGAGGAGGGGCTGGGTGTGATAGAAGGCGAGGCGGGGCGCGGCGGTGCACTATGGCCACAGTGGGTCGTGCTACATAAAAACTGGCCATCGCCGTGAAGTTCCCAACACTCCCTTCCCCTGGCCCTGACCCACCCCGCCCCGCCCCGCCCTCGTCCTCGCCCTCGCCCACCCGCCCGCCCGCCGCCACTCATCACTTCCATGGGGCGAGTGAGGCATCACAACACCACAACACAACAACAAGCTGCCACATACACTTGTTTTCAGCACCAATACTAATAGCAATTTAGTAAGAATAACAACAGGTTTACTTGTGCGAGTATCCTAATTCTGACGAGGAAATAACCACCTTCTGACGACTCACACAAAATAAGACTAACAACATTGTGAACAACTTGTGCATCGCCGCCACCACCACCGCCGCCACCATCACATCACCTCTGAAATCACCACTAGCTATCAGAATTCCCGCCACGCATGTTAACAGAGCAACACGAGGCCGGAGCAGCGCCAGGAAGGCCGCCGCGTGGAGCATGGTGCCCGAGGGTGGAGCGTCGCAGCCAGGCCTTGACACATCGCCGCCCACCGAACCTTTCTCTCCACACCTGCTGACAACTGAGGCTCAGGCTTGGAGATCTAGATGATTTACTGAACATGAATGCTTGATTTCTAATATTACAGCGTAAATATACAACTTAGCAGTCTTTATAACCTTCTGAACCATTTTATGAACCACTGGAGTAGAGTAGAGGGCAGCCGCCGGCCAACCAGGCAGCGCGCGCGGCGTCAGCTCACCCGCGCA
This sequence comes from Scylla paramamosain, assembly GCF_035594125.1. Lineage (NCBI taxonomy): Eukaryota > Metazoa > Arthropoda > Malacostraca > Decapoda > Portunidae > Scylla > Scylla paramamosain. The sequence continues at coordinate 355,802 of NC_087168.1, forward strand.
TCTCAACACCCAGACTTATGTGATGCTGTTGCTGCTCCCCTTCATTGCGACGGTACGGAGCGACGAACTGTGTATTCTGAAAGGCTATCGTCGCGTCCCTTACCTTTGTTACCATGGCAATACAGGACGCCACCTTACAAGCCCACGCCAGCCAGCCAGCTAGCTGCTAGCCAGTCACAGCGTCGAGCGGCGGAGGTACGCAAGTGTCCCCTTCATGTGATTCGTTTTCTTAAATTTATTCCCATTGTAGAAAACGAGCTCATTTTATGGTTAACTATATACTTATGCATCTCTATGATGTTGGCTGGATGGGAAACGTAGGGAGGAAAAAAAGCTGGGAGAAAATGGGGAAGAGGGGGAACAAAATAACACAGGTAGGGAGAAAGAAGGGAAAAAAGCATATAACCTCAAAAGACGAAGCCAGGCTGTCACATCACCATTACAGCACCACCACCGTCACCACCACCGTCACATCAGAACAGACAGGTGGCATGTGACTTACCGGCACACCAGCACATCTTGGGAGTCTGTAATGGCACGACCTGTCAGCGTGTACGACCCACAGCCACCACGAGGCGCCAACACGTGACACGGGCAGACAGGAAGAAGGAGGGAAGGAGGGAAAGAAGGAAGAAGAGTGAAGGGAGGAGCGCGGCAGGGTGAAGATGATGATGAGGAGGAAGAGAGGAAGAAGAGAGTGAAGGGAAGATGGGTTTCAGAGACGAGGGATGTAAAAGAGGTTGAGAAGGAGGAAAGGAAGGGTGGGGGCAAGGGTGACAGTAGGCAGGAGCTGACAGGCTGGAGTGTTGTTGTTGTTTTGGTGGTGGTGATGGTGGTGGTGGTGGTGGTAGAGGTGATGGTGGTGGTTGCGGAGTCTACGGGATTAGCCCATAAGGAAATAATGAACGTATCAAAAGAGGAAAAGAACTACTACTACTACTACTACTATTACTACTAATACTCCTACATACTACAATTGCTGTTACTACTACTATTACTACTACTACTACTACTACTACTACTACTACTACTACTACTAATACTACTACTACTACTACTACCACCTCCAATATTCCTACATACTACAATTGCTACTACTACTACTACTACTACTACTACTACCACCACTACTACTACTAACAACAACACTACTTCTATGGTGATGATACTCGTTTTCTTACCCATCCCACCACCACCACTAGTACCAGCACCACCACCATCACCACCACCACGTCGCCATCCCCTCCTGACTTCCTCCCGGCGACACCAGCACTATTATTTCCCCGCCTTTCCCCCCTGCGGCTGCTTTCCGTCTCTTATCCCTCACCCTGACGCGCCCATTCCCCGTAACTGCCTCCTCCATCACCCCTGACCTCCCCTCACTGCCTCCACCTCGCCCGCATCTTCTCCTCTTCCTTCTCTTCCTCCTCTGTTCTCGACCTTAAAGAACAGGGTAAAGGGAGGAGGAGGAGGAGGAGGAGGAGGAGGAGGAGGAGGAGGAGGAGGAGGAGGAGGAGGAGGAGGAGGAGGAGGATTTGAAGAAGAAGAGGAAAGTTTATTCTCTCTCTCTCTCTCTCTCTCTCTCTCTCTCTCTCTCTCTCTCTCATTGTAAACGAGGAAATTCGCGTTGACAGATGCGGTGATAATTTGCACTGAGGTCAAATAATAATGATAAACAGCGCCTGATGCCGAGACTTGGGGTGACAGCAGCAAGAAGAGGAGGAGGAGGAAGGGAAGAAAAAAAAAGGACAAGAACAAGAGCAATAAGAACAAGAGAAAGAAGAAGAAGGAGAAGGAGAAGGAGAAGGAGAAGGAGAAGGATAAGGAGAAGGAGAAGAAGAGAAGGTGGGAGGAGGACGAAGAGAAGGGCAAAATAGCAGGAGGAGGAGGAGGAGGATGGGGAGCTGAGGCAGTGATGTGATGACGTTAATCTGACACAAATGACGCACGGAACTCGACAGCAAGGAGGCCGAGGATCAGGGAAGAGCAAGGAAGACCCAGGAAGACCCACACGGCGAGCCACGGGACGCTGCTACCTGCTCCTCCTCACAAGAACAGTGACATCTTTCAAATAACAAGGAAAACTACAAAAACCCATGAACATACGTGGCACTCCCTGTATAAAATCTTGCCCCTTATTTCCACCACAAATTTGTCTTATATTTTGAAGCTCCTTATTGACTAATTAATAAACCCTATTGCCGGATATGTTACAGAGCGAATATAGCAAGAGAAGCTGCAGGATGCCTCTAGTCCTACACGTGGCGCTGTATGAAACCCGTCTGTCTGTTTCCACCTCTCATACCTATTCGTAAACTTGTCTGATCTTTAAAGCTTCCTACTGACTCATCACGAACATCTTAATTACTGAGTGTATTCCATTCATCCACCACTGTATTTGAGAAGCAGTTTGTTCACTCGTCTCTCCTCTCCTCTCCTCAAGCAGTTGTTCTTATTGCGTTATTCTTATTTTCAGCCGTAAAGGAGAACACTTTTATTAACCTAACCAGAGTTGAGTGATAGAACAGTTTATATATGTGTGCACAGCTGATCTCATGTCACACACACACACACACACACACACACACACACACACACACACACACAATGTACACCAGCAGCAGCATGACAAAATAAACTAATTAACACGGCATCCGAGTAATTACCGGTCAAAGCGCCAATTATCAACTTCAGATTAATTATTTGCCATCCAGTTCAACCACCGCAGAACTAATTACCACCACCACCATTGCCACCACCACCACCACCACCACCACCACCACCGCCTGCTGCGAACTTAGCGTGCTCCCGAGAGTCATCAAGCGTGAAATTATACTCAAACATCGTTGATAATGGCGCACTGGAGGAGGCAAGACAGTGAGGAGAACCACAACTTGGCAACGCGGAGGATGGACTGACGAGGCGAGGTGGTGAGGTGTATGACATGTATCTTTCGTGTCTAAGTTCCTCTCATTATGATTTCTATGGTCTATTTTTTTTTTTTATCTCTAGCACACATCTTCGACAAAAAAATAAATAAATATATAAATAAATAAAAAAATAACTTTCTCTTTAGCAAATGTCTAATTATTTTGTCAGTTTCATACGGTTTATGTCTCTGTAACACACGGTTTGAATTTGCAGACTTCTTTCATATGTCAAACGGTTTATATTCCCTCTAGCACGTATCTACAATTTCTAAGTTTCTTATTCTGTTTCTATTTCTCTAACATACATCTTCAATTTCAGGTTTCTCTCATATCGTTTCTATTTCTCTAGAATACTTTTTTTATTTCTAAGTTTCAAATGGTTTCTATCTCTCTCCATCGTATGTCTTTAATTTCCAAGTTTCTCTCAGTTTCTATTTTTTTTAACATACATCTTCAATTTCTAGATTTCTCTCATATAGTCTTGATTTTATGTTTCTCTCGCAAGGTTTCCGTTTCTCTAGCAAACATCTTTAATTCCCATAATCAACAGAACAGAAAGTGACAGAGTACACAGGTTAGTAATGAAAGCAACAAACGAGATACCTGGCGTGTTCTTTGCCACTTTCCTAGTCAAACTTTTTTTCATCTTGTCATGTCTAAAGCGCAGTTAATCAAGGCCTTAATGAACAGTACGGTGTGCAGTAGTACGGTGTGTAACAGTACAGCACAGAACGAAACGTAGATTTTCTCCTGATAAAAACAGCAAACACAGTATTATTTGGTAGAGTCTTCAGCAGCTTTGTAATAAAACATTTTCATCCTGTCACATCCAATACAGTCGATCAAGACTCTGGTACTAAATGATCGACAGTACGGGACATACCATAATAAAGATTTACTATTAAAAAACAAACACCTAACATAGCGAGCTCTTCAACACCTCATAAAAGAAGAAGAAGAAAAAAAAATCACACTTCACCTCTTAACAGTCAATTAACCTTGCTACTGAACTATCACCATCACAAAACAAGCATTTACTAACAAGAACAAACCTTTTACCCAGCAATTTCTTTAGTACCTCTGCAATAAACGTTTCCTCCTTGCCATACTCAGCACAGTCAATCAAGGCTTCGGTAATACATAAATCAACATTACGGAACATGAACTTACGAACAAAACAGCGAAACCCTTTACCTGGTGGGGTCTTTATTACCTCAAACTGAACATTTTCACTCTGCCACATCCAACGCAGCTAATCAAGGCCCCGGTACTCCATTATCATTACAAAGCATGGATTTACGAACAAAACAACAAACCTCTTACCTAACAAGTTCTCCAGCATCTCTACTGTAATCAAACACTTCCACCTTGTCACATCCCGCACAGTTAATCAAGGCTTGTCTCTCCCTCTCTCCCTCCCTTCACTCCATCACACTTTTCCACATCTCGCAGTACCTTCCCATAACTCAAGCCCCATTCACCTCCTCTCCAGCCCATTATTTACTTCGCTGCCCCTTTCACTCCCATACTTAGCACCTTGTTGTAATCTCCCGCACCTCGCCAGTACCTTGTCACACCTTCCTTTCACCTCCCCCTCCTCCTCAGCATATCATGACCTTCTAAGCATTATTCTTATGGTTATCTCTTTGTTACATTCTCTCTCTCTCTCTCTCTCTCTCTCTCTCTCTCTCTCTCTCTCTCTCTCTCTCTCTCTCTGTTTTAACTATCCTAGAGATGCAATTTAATCTTCAGCACCGTCGCCTTACTGCCATTTCATCTTATTATATTTTCCTTCTAGCAACTATGTCAAAATTCTTATAATATTGACGTGTGGTGCTTTACGATACAAGTGCTTTATTTTTTTTCCCTCTTACAGAATCAATCATCCACTCAATCACTCTCCTTCTACCTTTAATTCTCTACGGTAACTTTAATCTTACACTTCGCGTCCGCCCAGATAACCCGTCACGTATCTTCACTACCTTCTGAAGACCAAGCACGATAATGTTACCTTTCGCTTGCCTAGTTTCTCCTGTTCAAGACGCACCGCCTCCTTCGCCACTCAGTCTCTGTTCTGTTCTTACCTGCAATGAAAAAAGAAAGAGTATTTTAGTATATGATTAAAGGAATGTTGATATTTATTCATTCATTCATTCTCTCTCTCTCTCTCTCTCTCTCTCTCTCTCTCTCTCTCTCTCTCTCTCTCTCTCTCTCTCATCGCCTGCTTATAGAAATTATATTAAAATGTAAAAAATAACATAATAACAGGAAAATATCAATAAAATAACATCATAAAAAACAAATTATCAAGGTATCTAAATCTATGAGTATATCAGGCTCAGAAAATCACGCAAAATAAAATCGCAAACACAATTTATAACACAATAAAAAAATAAAAAAAAGTAAAGCAATATGATAAATTTTGCGAACACATCATGGCACAGAAGATTAGACAAACATGAAAAGTCCAAAGATGCGTCATACAGGAACACCCTCGTGGAAGTAGCTGAAATAAAGATTCTGCCATTTTCTCGAAGAGTGACGAGACTAAACGAAATGAGGAGAGAATACATCCGAGGAAAAACACATGTTGTAAGTCGGTTTGGGAACAACCCATAGAGGTGAGGCTGAGGTGAGGAGGGCGTGTCAAGGGGAGAGACGAGGATGCTGGAGATGAATCAACCCGGCAGGAGAAAGAAAGGAACAGTAGGAATGTGCATGGAGGAAGTTGCTGTAAATGAATCTACCCGGCACCAGAAAGAGAAGAACAGTAGGAATATACAGGGAGAAAGAGAGGAAGAGTAAGATTATCTAGTATGCAGGGAGAAAGATGCTGGAGATGATCAATCCACCCAGAGAAAGAGAAAAAGACCTAAGAGAAAGTTTATGAATGCAGTGAAGGAAGACATGGTCGTGATAAGTGTGACTGAGAAAGAAGTGGAGAAGACTGATCCATTAAGTTGTGGCGAACCATAAGAGAGGAGCAGCTAAAAAAAAAAAAAAAAAAAAAAAAAAAAAAAAAAAAAAAAAATAAAAAAATAAAAAATAAATAAATAAATAAAAAAGGATACACGAACCGCCACATGTAGGCCAGCAGGCGTCTTGTAGCATCCCTATGTTCTCAGGTATATAGGCGTCGGGTGCTCAGTGGCTTGTTAGGAGGTGTTAAGTATGAAGGATGACTGCTAACGACGCGGGTCACGGAGGAACAAAGGTAATTACAGAGGTACAAGTGTGTCTGGCTTACCTGCTTCCCCGCACCTGTACCCTGAGAGGAGCGAGGCCAGCGGGGATGTAGTGAAGAGGGAAAGATGAGTAGCGGTGAGAGGACAGCCTGTATGTAGCGAGGTGATGAGGTGTGTCCGGGAGGGAAGGGTTAGTAGTAGTAGAAGCAGGTTAGATATTTAAACTAGCTATGTAATTTTGGGAGACCTTACCTTATCTAGTACAATTTTATAAGAATGATGTGAAAGTGGTGTTTGGTGGTGGTATACAAAGGGAATACAAAGGAAAGAACAGACAGCAACAGCCCTACTGGGCCTAACGAGGCTGTCTGTGTGTCTATTCTACCACTACCACTACAGATTCTAAGAGTTAGAGGATGGAGGACACTAGAGATCAAGGAAGGAAAAACAGGAGAGTATAGGGAGGAGGAAAGGCTAAGATGTGATAGGAAAGGATGAAAGAGAAATTATACTATTCACTACACTAACTAACTAAAAAAAAATAAAAAAAAAAAAAAACATTTTATGTAGGCGCAAAGTACGTTATATGAGGGGTTGCTGCGAGGTGATTGTCCAACCTTTGTTTAAAAGTTTCTATTGTGTTACTATCGACAATATGTGCTGGGAGAGAGTTCCAGACATTTACAATTCTATTAAAGAAATAATACTTAGCCTCGTCTGATCTGAAACGCTTACCTATAATCTTGTAGCCATTATTTCGAGTGGTGTTGGAACTGTCAATGATGAGATAGTTGTTTACATTTACGTTATCAAAGCCCCGACACATCTTAAATAATTCAATTAAGTCACCTCGCATTCGCCGTTTCTCTAAACTGAACAAGTTGAGTTCCCTCAAGCGCTCCTCATAAGGCTTGTTCCGCAGTCGTGGGATCAACTTGGTAACTCTTCTTTGGACTCTCTCCAGCTTGTCTATATCTTTCCTGTAATGGGGTGACCAGAACTGGACGCAATACTCAAGTAGAGGTCGGACAAGTGTATTAAACAATGTGAGAATTACCCCTTCTGATTTGAATTCGAAAGTCCTACCAATAAACCCAACCAATTTATTTGCTGTTTTAACTACTTCCGAGCAGTGTTTACTTGACTTGAGGTCTGAGGTAATTATAACACCCAAGTCCTTTTCCTCCTTAACCTTAAGAAGCTCGGTACCGTTCATTAAGTAATCAGTGTGATCGTTGTTATTACCAATGTGCAACACTTTACATTTATCTACATTGAAGCTCATCTGCCACTTGTCTGACCAAGTGGCTAAGTGGTCAAGATCAGATTGTAATTTTCTTTTATCCTCAGACGTGACTACTTTATTCATTATTTTTGTATCATCAGCGAACTTAGATACTTTGCAGGTGAGACCCTCATCGATATCATTAACGTAAATAAGGAAAAGAACAGGGCCGAGCACTGATCCCTGTGGTACACCACTTAGAACTTCTCGCCAGTTTGAAAATTTACCATTTAAAACAACGCGCTGTTTTCTCTCAGACAGCCAGTCTTCAAGCCAATTGAGAAGTTTTCCATTTATACCATGTGACTTCAATTTAGCTAGTAGCCGCTTATGGGGAACTTTGTCAAAAGCTTTTTGAAAATCTAGATACACTATATCTACTGCCTTTGTTTCGTCGTACATGGTGAAAACATCATAAAAGAAATCAAGCAGATTTGTTAGACAAGAACGTCTGTTTCGGAAGCCATGCTGCGAGTCATTGATTAAATCATTTTCCTCTAGAAAGTTCACTAAATTATTGCAAATTACTGTTTCCATTAGTTTACATACTACAGATGTAAGGCTGATAGGTCTGTAGTTACTTGGAAGTGAATTATCGCCTTTCTTTTCTATAGGGGTAACGTTAGCTAACTTCCAATCCTCGGGAACCTTACCGCAGTTAAATGATTTGGTGAAAAGCAACGAAAGGGGCTTACAAATTTGGAATTTAGTTTCTTTCAAGACACGTGGTGCAATACCATCTGGGCCGGGGGCTTTGTCAGTTTTCATCTTATCAATTACTTTGATTATCTCGTTTTCATGAAAAACGCAGACACTTAAGGGGGTTATGTTGTGGAGCATAAGGAGTGGTTCGGGGATTGTATGAGTATTTTCCTCTGTAAAAATTGAAGCAAAATAATCATTCAGTGTGTCCGCGATCTGAGTTTCTCCGGTGACAAAATTACCGTTATCTAGTGTAATGTGATTAATGTGAGATGTAAGGACTTTTTTATTTCGAACGTAACTGTAAAATTCTTTGGGATTGGATTTAGCAATGCTTGCAATATACATTTCTAGATTTGGTGGTGGTGGTAGTGGTGGTAGTGGTGATTACGATGATAGTGAGGAGAAATGCCATAATTCTCTCTCTCTCTCTCTCTCTCTCTCTCTCTCTCTCTCTCTCTCTCTCTCTCTCTCTCTCTCTCTCTCTCTCTCTCTCTCTCTCTCCTACCCTTTCTTTCCCTCTCTTCTAACCTAACCTATTCTAACCCAAGCTAACCTACCCTTCTCTTCCCTCTCTTCTCCTCACCTAACCTCACCTAACCTAACCTAACCTAACCTATTCTAACCCAAGCTAACCTATCTTTCCCTTCCCTCTCTTCTCCTCACCTAACCTAACTCAGCCCAAAAGACGCTGGGACGCCTTATCTTCACGTGACCCTAAATTTCAGCGTGGGAAGCCGCAGAAATCAAAGTTAGTAGGCGGACGTGAGTAGAGATATATAATTAGGAGAATAAAGGATCATCGCTCTATCTTCATCCTGGCCGGGGGACACTGGAAGCCTGCGATAAGAGATAAGAGGAGACACAGGGAGGCGTGGGTGGCGAGAGCTCTGATAAGGGAAGACGTGTGGCTTTCAGGGAAGGACAGACGAGGAGCAGCGAAGGAATGGAAGCAGGGAAAGAGAAGAGGGAGTGGAATAGATTTGTGGAAAGGAGGTATGATAGTTAACGAGTGAGTAAGTGAGTGAGTGTATGAGTGAGTGAGTGAGTGAGTGAGTGTGTTGGCTAGCAGGGAAGGACAGGCGAGAAAGAATAGA